>NC_079200.1:35223657-35361157 GCF_029499605.1 Hyla sarda
ATTTGCCAAAGCCACAATGAAAAACAGACAAAAACTATATCACTTACCTCTCTCCCTTCGGGCTCCCCCTGTCACTTCTTTCGGTCCCCCAGTGATTTATTTTTATTTTTATTTTTATCAACTGGTACCAGAAAGTTAAAGGGGTATTCCAGGCCAAAACCTTTTTTTATATATCAACTGGCTCCGGAAAGTTAAACAGATTTGTAAATTACTTTGATTAAAAAATCTTAATCCTTCCAATAATTATTAGCTTCTGAAGTTGAGTTGTTGTTTTCTGTCTAACTGCTCTCTGATGACTCACGTCCCGGGAGCTGTGCAGTTCCTATGGGGATATTATCATGCACAGCTCCCGGGACGTGACATCATCATTGAGCAGTTAGACAGAAAACTTCAGAAGCTAATAACTATTGGAAGGATTAAGATTTTTTAATAGAAGTCATTTACAAATCTGTTTAACTTTCCGGAGCCAGTTGATATATAAAAAAAAGTTTTTGCCTGGAATACCCCTTTAACCCCTTAAGGACTCAGGGTTTTTCCGTTTTTGCACTTTTGTTTTTTCCTCCTTACCTTTTAAAAATCATAACCCTTTCAATTTTCCACCTAAAAATCCATATTATGGCTTATTTTTTGCGTCTCCAATTCTACTTTGCAGTGACATTAGTCATTTTACCCAAAAATGCACGGCAAAACGGAAAAAAAAATCATTGTGCGACAAAATCGAAAAAAAAACGCCATTTTGTAAATTTTGGGGGCTTCCGTTTCTACACAGTGCATATTTCGGTAAAAATTACACCTTATCATTATTCTGTAGGTCCATACGGTTAAAATGATACCCTACTTATATAGGTTTGATTTTGTCGCACTTCTGGAAAAAATCATAACTACATGCAGGAAAATGTATACGTTTAAAAATGTCATCTTCTGACCCCTATAACTTTTTTATTTTTCCACATACGGGGCGGTATGAGGACTCATTTTTTGCGCCGTGATCTGAAGTTTTTATCGGTATGATTTTTGTTTTGATCGGACTTTTTGATCACTTTTTATTCATTTTTTAATGTTATAAAAAGTTACCAAAATACGCTTTTTTGGACTTTGGAATTTTTTTGCGCGTACGCCATTGACCGTACGGCCTAATTAATTATATATTTTTATAGTTCGGACATTTACGCACGCAGCGATACCACATATGTTTATTTATTTATTTTGTTTACACTGTTTTATTTTTTTTATGGGAAAAAGGGGGTGATTCAAACTTTAATTAGGGAAGGGGTTAAATGACCTTTATTAACACTTTTTTTTTTACTTTTTTTTTGCAGTGTTATAGGTCCCATAGGGACCTATAACACTGCACACACTGATCTCTCATCCTGATCACAGGCGTGTATTAACACGCCTGTGATCAGCATTATCGGTGCTTCACTGCTCCTGCCTGGATCTCAGGCACGGAGCAGTCATTCGTCGATCGGACACCGAGGAGGCAGGTAAGAGCCCTCCCGGTGTCCGATCAGCTGTTCGGGACGCCGCGATTTCACCACGGCGGTCCCGAACAGCCCGACTGAGCAGCCGGGATACTTTCAGTTTCACTTTAGAAGCGGCGGTTAGCTTTGACCGCCGCTTCTAAAGGGTTAATACCGCACATCGCCGCGATCGGCGATGTGTGGTATTAGCCGCGGGTCCCGGCCGTTGATTAGCGCCGGGACCGACGCGATATGATGCGGGATCGCGGCGCGATCCCGTTTCATATCGCGGGAGCCGGCGCAGGACGTAAATATACGTCCTGCGTCGTTAAGGGGTTAAACAGATTTGTAATTTACTTCTATTTAAAAATCTTAATCCATCCAGGACTTATCAGTTGTTGTATACTCCACAGGAAGTTCTTTTCTTTTTTAATTTCCTTTCTGTCTGACCACATTGCTCTCGGCTGACACCTCTGTCCATGTCAGGAACTGTCCAGAGCAAGAGAGGTTTGCTATGAGGATTTGCTCCTACTCTGGACAGTTCCTAAAATGGACAGAGGTGTTAGCAGAGAGCACTGTGGTGCTGACAGGCAGAAAGGAAATTCAAAAAGAAAATAAATTACTCTGTAGTATAGAGCAGCTAATAAGTACTGGAAGGATTAAGATTTTTTAATTGAAGTCATTTACAAATCTGTTTAACTTTCTGGCACCAGTTGATAAAAAAATAAAAATAAATAAAAAAAAGTGTTTTCCAGTGGAGTACCCCTTTAATTTTATCTCAGAAGTAGCAGCCAGAGCGTTCAGCGGGGGGATCGAAAAAAGCCACAGGTGGAGCCTTGAGGGAATGAGATAGGTAAGTATGTGACTTTCATTTTTATTGAGGCCCTAACAATATATATATATATATAAATCTAGCAGCCGGAATACCCCTTAAAGCCAGATTCACACAATGCAGGTTTCTGCACTTTTCCACAGTTGGTGTTTTGCGTGAGTATTTGTAAGCCAAAGCCAGGAGTGGAATTTTCCTGTTTGGGCTCACTTTTAAGTTTTGTTTATGAAATACTGATAAAAAATTGTATGATATAGAATGTGTTGCTGGTAATTAAGTTATATTGGGTAAAATCTCGTGACCGGGTCCCTTTAACAAGTTCCTAAACATATATGTTCTCAATTTTTATAAAAATACAGAGAGAGCCATTAACAAACATTATCTCCTGAAAAATCTGGCAAACTGACTATAACTGGCAGAGGAAGGAAATCTGCGCAGCTGTCTGGCCACAATTAGATTTGAGACAAGGTTAATCCTAATGGAATGTTCACATGATTGGTGCAACTGCCTTTAAAGGCTGGGTATATATCTATGTATCCTTTTGGATGGGGCCCATGAGTGCACCACTGGGAGTATTGATCAAGAATTGGGATCATTGATCCCAATGCCTGTGCTGTTGAGATGGACAGTAGAGTAGGTGCCGAGCCACTAATAGCTGCACTAAATGCATGTAGAACAGCAAAGACAATGGGGACTGGAGTAATAGCACCAGCATGTTCTTACACTAACACCCAATAATTACATCTAAGAGGTGATAAACTACACTGCTCAAAAAAATAAAGGGAACACTACGATAACACATCCTAGATCTGAATGAATGAACTAATCGTAAGAAATACTTTCATCTTTACATAGTTGAATGTGCTGACAACAAAATCACACAACTATTATCAATGGAAATCAAATTTATCAACCCATGGAGGTCTGGATATGGAGTCACACTCAAAATCACAGTGGAAAACCCCACTACAGGCTATTCCAACTTTATGTAATGTCCTTAAAACAAGTCACAATGAGGCTCAGTAGTGTGTGTGGCCTCCACGTGCCCGTATGACCTCCCTACAACCCCTGGGCATGCTCCTGATGAGGTGGCGGATGGTCTCCTAAGGGATATCCTCCCAGACCTAGACTAAAGCATCCACCAACTCCTGGACAGTCTGTGCTGCAACGTGGCATTGGCGGATGGAGCGAGACATGATGTCCCAGATGTGCTCAATCGGATTCACGTCTGGGGAACGGGCGGGCCAGTCCATAGCATCAATGCCTTCCTCTTGCAGGAACTGCTGGCACACTCCAGCTACATGAGGTCTAGCATTGTCTTGCATTAGGAGGAACCCAGGGCCAACCGTACCAGCATATGGTCTCACAAGGGGTCTGAGGATCTCATCTCGGTACCTAATGGCAGTCATGCTACCTCTGGCAAGCACATGGAGGGCTGTGTGGCCCCCCCAAAGAAATGCCACCCCACACCATTACTGACCCACTGCCAAACTGGTCATGCTGGAGGATGTTTCAGGAAGCAGAATGTTCTCCACGGCGTCTTCTGACTCTGTCACATGTGCTTAGTGTGAATCTGCTTTCATCTGGGAAGAGCACAGGGCACCAGTGGCAAATTTGCCAATCTTGGTGTTTTCTGGCAAATGCCAAACGTCCTGCTCGGTGTTGGGCTGTAAGCACAACCCCCACCTGTGGATGTCAGGCCGTAATACCACCCTCATGGAGTCTGATTCTGACCGTTTGAGTGGACACATGCACATTTGTGGCCTGCTGGAGGTCATTTTGCAGGGTTCTAGCAGTGCTACTCCTGCTCCTCCTTGCACAAAGGCGGAGGTAGCTGTCCTGCTGCTGGGTTGTTGTCCTCCTACGGCCTCCTCCACGTCTCCTGATGTACTGGCCTGTCTCCTGGTAGCGCCTCCATGCTCTGGACACTATGCTGACAGACTCAGCAAACCTTCTTGCCACAGCTCGCATTGATGTGCCATCCTGGATGAGCTGCACTACCTGAGCCACTTGTGTGGGTTGTAGACTCCGTCTCATGCTACCACTAGAGTGAAAGCACCGCCAGCATTCAAAAGTGACCAAAACATCAGCCGGGAAGCTTAAAAACTGAGAAGTGGTCTGTGGTCACCACTTGCAGAACCACACCTTTATTGGGGGTGTCTTGCTAATTGCCTATAATTTCCACCTGTTGTCTGTTCCATTTGCACAACAGCATGTGAAATTGATTGTCAATCAGTGTTCTTCCTGAGTGGACAGTGTGATTTCATAGAAGTGTCATTGACTTGGAGTTACATTGTGTTGTTTAAGTGTTCTCTTTATTTTTTTGAGCAGTGTAAGTCACAAATGGGGCATATACTGTTAAATGTTCACACACAATGTAAAAATAAAAGATAGCACAGAAAAAATCTTACAAAATAACTCACATTACATTACTGATAACATACCAGATGTACTTATGTTAAGAAATAGCTACAGAGGACCAGTCTGATCTACCGACATGTCACTTATAATAAACACTTGGATTGCCCATAAAATTAATTTGCAGCATGTTATGTCGATCTCTTCTAAGTCCTTCCTTTAAATTGTCCATTCCTTTTGAACACATTTCTTGCTTTGGCTTAAAAACTGTGTAATTTTTTCCCAAAAAAACCTGCCAATTGGAAACACAGATTTTATTTGATATCTCCCAGTTGTCAGTTGTTGAATACATTGTACCACCCCTCTGTTATTCCTCCTGGAAATGTACGATGGGTGGCTAAATATGGCTCTACAAAGTTTGACGTGCCCAAATCAGTAGAGCCACACCCTACAAGGAAAATGTGACACCCAGTTATCGTTTTATCCATTAACAAGGGGCGTAACAGAGGAACAACACTATGCTGAAATCTAAGAACCCATGTTTCAGAATTGTTATTTCACAGGGGAATCCAAGTATTCACTTGCACACGCATGCCAGGAGAGCCAATAGCATTTCCACTTTTTTGTATACCAAATTCTATAGGCAACCGAGACCAAAATCCAAGATGGTGCTACTTATTAATAACGTAACCCACAGCACGAGAATAGCCTTCCTATCACACAACAGACCTCCCGCACGACCAGGAAGGAAGGCCAGACCTTTACTTTCCCACAATGCAACTTTTATTTTCTACCAGAGTTATAACCAACCAATGCATATACAGTGATCCCTCAACTTACAATGGCCTCAACATACAATAGTTTCAACATACAATGGTCTTTTCTGGACCATTGTAACTTGAAACTAGACTCAACATACAATGCTATGGAATCTGCGAAACGTGTCAATGGCTGGAAGAACCGACCAATCAGAATGGGCATTTCACTGGTAAAACCCCTGTATTAATAAAGTGCACGCACTGACTGGTGTCTGGTAGCGCCCCCTACTGTACCAGGAGGTATTACATATTCTGTACTCTTTACCTGTATTACTGAAACGTATGCACTGACTGATGTCTGGTAGCGCCCCCTACAGTACAGGGAGGTATTACATGTTCTGTACTCTTTACCTGTATTACTGAAGTGTATGTACTGACTGGTATCTGGTAGCGCCCCCTACAGTACAGGGAGGTATTACATGTTCTGTACTCTTTACCTGTATTACTGAAGTGTATGCACTGACTGGTGTCTGGTAGCGCCCCCTACAGTACAGGGAGGTATTACATGTTCTGTACTCTTTACCTGTATTACTGAAGTGTATGCACTGACTGGTGTCTGGTAGCGCCCCCTACAGTACAGGGAGGTATTACATGTTCTGTACTCTTTACCTCTGCCAGGGTTAGCTTCTCATTTGTACACCAGGTGAGGGCGGCTCCATTTTACTATTGCGTGTTCTGTTGCGTGTTCTGTACAGGACCCTGAAGAAGCTCCTGTCCTCTACATTGACCAGTGTTTCCCAAAGAGAGTGTCTCCAGCTGTTGCAAAACTACAACTCCCAGCATGCCCGGACAGCCGAAGGCTGTCCGGGCATGCTGGTAGTTGTAGTTTTGAAACAGCTGGAGGCACCCTCTTTGGGAAACACTGAAATAGACAGTGATTACAGCTGACAGCAGATCTTTCTTACTTTTATAATGTAAGGATTTACTTTGTCTATATTAGTTATCTACTTATTTTTCTTTAATCCTCACTTTTTCCCATTTTTGGATGACATTTTGGTGACTTCAGAACCAATTACCAGGTTTCCATAGAGTTATGGTCTCAACATACAATGGATTCAACATACAATGGTCGTCCTGGAGCCAATTAATATTGTAACTTGAGGGACCACTGTACAATCATCTTAAATCCCGTTTTCATTCTGAGTTGAGCCCGCTGCTATTCTCCATAGCTGTCCATACACCGTGCCTCCCTGCCCTGGTATCATCTCTGCTGTCAGATGAGCTGCCATCTTCCAGCTCCCTTGTATCCATGTCTTTGTCTCTGGCATCCACCTCCCTCTCTCCCTCTCTCCTCTCTCCCCGCTCTTCTCCTCAGCATCTCCTCTCTCCCTCTCTTCCAGTCAGTTAATTAGTGTTTGTCATCTCCATCTCCTGACGTCGGAGCATCTCTTCCCTGGTGCTGGTTGCTATGGTAACCCAGGACCAGGGCCTAGCGCGGCCTGCTCGTGCTGACACACACACACACACATATATATACACCAGGCCGAAGTGTAAAGCAATGATAAGCATGACTTACCTGCCGCACAAAGCTGTTAGAGGTGGTGTCTGAGCTGGTGCTGCCATCTGAGCGCTTGAATCGACTTTTTCTCTTATATTTAGCCTGCAAAGAAGCAATAGAACAAACAGTGACTCAATGATATGGAGATTTATGTCATGAAGAACCGTATAGCTCTAGTATTATGGTCCCACACAGTACTAATGCAGTGTAATCCTCAACCATTGCACCCACTTACTACTATCCTGTTACCTGTTGTCTGCATCATTTCCCCAGAGACATACATATAGGTCCCAGACAACATGGTATCATCCTACACAGGGGCCAGGGACAGCTTTTACATGGGGGCTCTTAAAGCGCCGTATTGCATTTACATAGTTACATATTATTTCTGGATTACTCTCTAACAATAGCACTCAATACCTAGTCCCGTAAGTTGTCATTATGTAATGATATATGTAACATAGTTTATGGACCGTACCCCCAATACTGACCCTTCTGTTATATAACAAGTGCTCTCTATATTCCCGTATTATTGAATTATTCCTGTCTCAAAACTTCCTCTAAATAATATATATATATATATATATATATATATATATATATATACACATTTGGTGCATGATACCAAATATTCTGCTTTCGGGAACAATATTTTGCATATAGACACAATAATCATTTTTCACTTTCCTATAACATCAAAACAACCAGAGCCAATGATTTCTTCCTTAACCCTCTCAGTGCTACAGCAGAGCTATTACCCCCCTTTCACTTCCACCTCCCATCCCCCATGCATCCTATGTTTACCTGCTCAGTACCAGCTGTTTCTCTATGTTCATATTTCATCCGTTCTCTTCCTATCTAGCAGTTTATAATGTCCATTACACCGACCTGCCTTCAGATCTCTGCCCATAGATGCCAAATACCTCTATGAATTACCCTTTAGTCTATAGCGATAAGTGTTCTTTGAATACTCCTCATCCATTGTATCACCCTGAGATATATGGATGCGATACAGATTGTGCATGCTTATTATCCTATTAGATGTATATTAGGTATATGTCTATACTATTTGTATATACCGAGAGGATATGTGATATACTAAGAGATGGAGAATATGTTGACAAGCCAGAAATGTGTAATGTAATTGTGTATCAGTGATGCTATAGGGGTGGGTGAAGATGAAGCTATATATAAATATATATATATATATATAGATTCTCACCTGCAGACTGTGCCCCTCTAACACGTCCATCTGGATCTCCTGTGTTGAGCTGGACGGGGTCCTGGCCATCCTGCTCTGCTGGACCATTGGTGTAACCCCCTTCTCGCTCAGATTTCCTCTAGTTACCCTGTACTCATCTCTCCATCAGTTCCAGGACTGTGTGTATGAGAGAGGAATACAGGAGAGGAGAACTGGGAGGGGAGGAGAGAGAGATAGGGTGAATGATAGAACAAGGAGGAGGAGGAGAGCCCAGGCAGACACAGGGAGGGGATAGCACAGAATGGAGAAGACAGGCTGGGAAATGACAAGGATGTAGGGAAGGCTGGAGAGGCGCAAGAAATGGGGAAGAGATAGACGCAAGGATGATGGGAGAATGGGATCAGGAGGCAGACAATCATACAGAACATAAGACAGCGAGACTGAGGCAGAGATAAAAGAGTTAAACCAAAACATGGACGATGAGAGAGGTAGCACCCAGGACGAAAGGAGACCATGGGATTGCAGGAGACACCCAGATCATTTAAAGAGACTGTGAGACTGGCAAACGTAGTGTACTAGGAAGTGATATACGATGAAGAAACTGCATTACAGACTGTTCTTCTAATAGGGTGCAAATAAGACTGGTTATATGATGTTAATTATTGCTATTCTTACTAAGGATAACATAGCAACATATAACGAGCCAGACTTTGCATCTCAATAGGTATTACTAAACCAGGGGTAGGCAACCTTTTGGTAGTGCTGTGCCCAAAATTTTTTCAAAGTTGCTTGGTGTGCCAGCAATATGGGTGTGGTTTATTGTGGGTGCGGCTTAATGTGGGTGGGGTTTATGGGGGTGTGACCTGTCACAGAATGTTTTTTTTTTCCCCGCCCACAACAGTCCTTAAAGTATTTGTTGGGCACGGATAATAATTTTAATACAGACCACCAGAATCAGACCCCACCATAATACAGACCCCAGAATCAGACCCCTACATAATACAGACCCCAGAATCAGACCCCTACATAATACAGACCCCAGAATCAGACCTCACCATAATACAGACCCTATAATCAGACCCCAACAGAATTCAGACCCCAGAATCAGACTGCACTATAATACAGACCACAGAATCAGACCCCTACATAATACAGACCCCAGAATCAGACCCCTACATAATACAGACCCCAGAATCAGACCTCACCATAATACAGACCCTATAATCAGACCCCAACAGAATTCAGACCCCAGAATCAGACTGCACTATAATACAGACCCCCAGAATCAGACTGCACTATAATACAGACCCCAGAATCAGAAATCTCAGAATAAGACCCCTCCATAATACAGACCCCAGATTTAAACCCCACCATAATACATTCCCCAGAATCAGACTTCACTATAATACAGACCCCAGAATCAGACCCCACCATAATACAGACCAAGAATCTGACCCCACTATAATACAGACACCTGTATCAGACTGCAGATTCATACAGATGCCAGAATTAAACCCCACCATAATACAGACCTCATAATTAAACCCCACCATAATACAGACCACATAATTAAACCCCACCATAATACAGACCACATAATTAAACCCCACCATAATACAGACCACAGAGACCACAGAATTAAACTCCACCATAATACAGACCCCAAAATCAGACCCCAACATAATACAGACCCCAGAATCAAACACCACCATAATACGGACCCCAGATTTAGACCCCACCATAATACAGACCCCAGAATCACCACCCACCATAATACGGGCCCCAGATTTAGACCCCAGCATAATACAGACCCCAGAATCAGACCCCACCACAATACAGACCCCAGAATCACCACCCAACATAATACAGACCCCAGAATCAGTCCCCACCATAATAGAGATCCCAGAATTAGACCCCACCATAATACAGACCCCACAATAATACAGATACCTGAATCAAATGCCACCTTAATTTAGACCCCAGAATCACACCCCACCATAATACAGACCCCAGAATCAGACTTCACTATAATACAGACCCCAGAATCAGACCCCACCATAATACAGACACCAGAATCAGACTGCACCTTAATACAGATCCCAGAATTAAACCCCACCATAATGCAGACCCCAGAATCAGACCCCACCATAATAGAGACCCCAGAATCAGGCCCCACCATAATACAGACCCCAGAATCAGGCCCCACCATAATACAGACCCCAGAATTAAACCCCACCATAATACAGACCCCAGAATCAGACACCGCTATAATACAGACCCCAGAATCAAACACCATCATAATACAGACCCTAGATTAGACCCCACCATAATACAGACCCCAGAATCAGACTCCACCATAATACAGACCCCAGAATCAGACCCCACCATAATACAGACTCCAGAATCACCACCCACCATAATACAGACCCCAGAATCACCACCCACCATATACAGACCCCAGAATCACCACCCACCATAATACAGACCCCAGAATAATACAGATCCCTGAATGAAATGCCACCTTAATTTAGACCCCAGAATCAAACGTCCCCATCATAATACAGACCCCAGAATCAGACCCAGCCATAATACAGACCCCCAGAATCAGACTCCTGCATAATATAGCGCTCAAAATCAGACCCTGCCAAAATACAAACCCGAGATTTAGACCCCACCATAATACAGACCCCACTATAATACAGACCCCAGAATCAGACCCTGCCATTATACAGACCCCAGATTTAGACTCCTCAATCTGGCTCAGACCGCCATGATGACTTCTTCCAGCATCTGCAGGAAAAACACCTTATTTTTTCAGTGCCTTCCCCTCCTCTTCCCTATTAGGTAGGTATATCCCACAGTAGTTAGTTCCTTATTAGGTAGTATCCCCCCCATAGGCAGGTATATCCTCAGGTAGGTAGCCCCCTCCCCAATAAGTAAATACATCCTTAACCCCACCAGGACCAGGCTTGTACAGGTACGCCCTCGCGTCCTGGGACTTAAGGACCAAGGGCTTACCTGTATGCCCTCAGCTTTCCATTCACCATTGGCAACCGGGCGGTGAATGGAACGGGATGCCTGCTGAAATCGTTCAGCAGGCATCCCGAGACCCCCTATGTCGCTTCAGACCAGCGATTGCGTCGCTTCCGGGTCATACGGATCTCCGGTGACCTGGAAAATAAGGGTGATCAGCACCGATCATCCTGAAGGGATAGGATGGAGGTGGCAGGGGTGCCACCCCTCCTATTCCTGCGATTGATTGTTCAGAAGCGACTGACCAATCGCAGATCGGGGGGGGGGGGAGTGTTAAAGTTCAGTTCCCCTGCTTTGCCCACCCATGGGTGTCCATACAGAGAGGGGGAACTGTAAGAGAAGCGGGTGGCTTACCCAATCCAGGTGGCAGAGGTGATCCAGGCGACGGCGGCGAAGTGATGCGTTGGTGGAGTGACACAGCGGCGCAATCCTGGTGAATGGCCACAATGATCTGGAGGATAACAGTTTGTGCAGTGGTCTCTCAACTGTGGCCCTCGAGAACTTGCAAAACTACAACTCCCAGCATGCCCACACACCCATTTGCTGTCTGAGCATGCTGGGATTTTTAATTTTGCAACATCTGGAGGGCCCCAGTTTGGAGATCACTGTGCAGTGGTGTGGCGCGCGGGGATGCAATGTAGGGCAGATGTTGTAACCCTAGGGGCAGATGTTATTAACCCCTTCTTGTCGTGATGCCAGGGCGTGGTGGACTATCTACTATGACTATGCATATTATGACTTTTGACTATGACTATGCATATTATATTTGACTTTGCATATAACAACACTTATAGACTAAGACATGACACTGGCGGATTGGGTTGCCGGAGGCTTTCTGCCCAATGCCCTGGCTTCTGGGGTCCCTTGGCATTACACACTTCTCCCCAGAACACTAGTTATATAGACATTTATTAAATAACGAACTTCAAAGCAACAAATATAAAGCATCGCACTCACCGCGTGTATAGTCCCAAGGTGTTCAAACGTTTATTTCGTTTACAGGTGAAGCAGCATTTCCAGAAAAAAGCGATTCCATGAAGCGGGGAGTGAGAGCAGCCGCTTTCGAGATGCAGGGGCACACAGGTGGATGGCAATTAGTTTCTCGTCAGCCGACGCTTCTTCTGGCACACACCTGGCCGGAAGAATCGTCGGTTGCCACCCACCTGTGTGCCCCTGCTGCTCTCACTCCCCGCTTCATGGAATCGCTTTTCCTATAAATGCTGCTTCACCTGTAAATGAAATAAATGTTTGAACACCTTGGGACTATACACGCGGTGAGTGCGATGCTTTATATTTCTTGCTTTGAAGTTCGTATATTCTAGATTACTATTGAAGCCGCACCGTCACAGTCTCCCAGTAATAGCAGCAGTATGTTACACCGGCAGCTCATCACCTGAAAAGTAGGCTGGTTTCTATTGTACACTATTACCCTAGTGTACATTAGATATGTGTACATGAATTTAGGTGGACTTATGGACTATGTGTAGTACTAGAGAAGACTGTACACATCCCAATCCAATAGAACCTTGACTGATCATGGTATGCGTTGAGGACCATCACCGCGTTTCTTCGGGGAACCAGAATCTGATGAAGTCGATCACCAGAAACCGGATCCAAAGAGTTTCGGTACAACAGTCCCTTGTGCAGGGACAGTCACTTCCTCGGTCGCCACAGATGTTTCAACTCGTAGTCACACTGGGCCCGGCTTAGACAGGTTGGTACCTTTTTCATCAAAAGGTAATTTAACAGATCGCCGTCTTCCCACTGATCCTCGACAGGTGGTTCTTCGACAGGGGTAATTTGAGACTGTACATCGGCGTTGACAATGGACTTGCCGCTTCTGTACTTGATCGTGAAGTTGTAGTTGGCCAATCTTGAGGCCCAGCGCTACTCGATGGCACCCAGTTTGGCAGTATACAAATCGGCCAATGGGTTATTATCCGTGTAGACGGTGAATGGCGTGGCAGCCAAGTAGTCTTTACACTTTTCAGTTATGGCCCATACGAGGGCGAGGAGTTCCAGCTTGAAGGAGCTGTAGTTGGCATAATTCTTCTCTGCTCTTCGCAGATTATGACTGGCATAGGCCTTGCCCTTCTTGAACTTGGGACAGGACAGCTCCCAGACCTTCAAAGCTGACATCACTATACAACCGGAACAGCTGACTGTAGTCTTGATACACCAGAATGGGAGAATGGGTGGTTCTGTCAACAGGTGTTTAAGAGCTCGGAACGCTGTCTCTTGCTCTTTGGCCCACTCAACAGGTAGTCTTCCACTGTAGTTCTCCTTCACCATACCCCTTAGGAGAGCCATGAGGAGTTCTGCAATCTGAGCGAAGTGGGGAATGAAGTGGCAGTAGTAGCCGTGCACGGGGTAGGCAAGTTCTTGTCAGCGTCGACTCCCTCGGCGCTGACAACATGACCTAGGTAGTGTACCTGAGGTTTAAGCAGATGACACTTTGATGGCTTAATCGTCAGCCCATGTTTGATCAAGACATAGAAGACGTCTGACAGGTGACTAAGGTGCTCCTGGTAGGACTTGGAGTACACAATGGCATCATCTAGTTACAACAGGACACTTTAAAAGTTTAGATGGCCCAGGCACCGCTTCATCAGATACTGGAAAGTAGCAGGGGCGTTGCACAGCCCAAACGACATACTCTTGAATTCGAACAGTCCCATGGGTGTCACGAAAGCTGTCTTCTCTCTGTCTTTCTCGGCCATAGGCACTTGTCAATATCCGCTGGTTAATTCCAGGGTGGAGAAGTAAGCAGCCAACACGAGGGCTGTAAGTGACTCTTCGATTCTTGGAAGGGGATAAGCGTCCTTATGTGTGACATTATTCAGTTTCCTGTAGTCGACACAAAAACAGATGGTCCCATCTTTCTTCTTGACCAAGACAAGGGCGCCGCCCAGGGACTCTGACTCTCTTGAATGATGTCAGCATCCTTCATGTCAACCAGCATCTTCTTAATGGTTTCATAAATGCCTGGCGCGACCGGACGGTGTCTTTCTTTGATAGGTGGGCTGTCACCTGTCAGGATCCTGTGCTGGATCATGGACACGCATCCAAAGTCTGTGGGGTGTTTACTGAAAGCTTCCTGGTGACATTGATGACTCCACTGACTTGATCTCTCGGAGAGGTCTCGTCTCCCACTTGAAGTTGTGCCCACCAGGGCTCAGGGGAACTTACAGCAGATCCCGGAGTCACTTGGGCTTCCCGCTGTTGGGCCACCTTGCGTTCTGTTAAGATGTCCCTTGACTCGAGAAGATACAGCTGGGCGACTGGGTTGTATTTAGGCAGCAACATCCGACAGATTGACTAACTGGACTGGAACTCTCACGTTGGTAACCGTGACAAGGCTTCTCTCAGCTCGTACAAGTGGATTATCTTCCAGCTGCATAGACTCCAGCAGGGCTTGATAGTCCTTGTTCCTTACTCCAGGACATGCACAGCACCAGATGATGGTCTCTGTATTGGGTTGTAAGGTCACCGACCTGATGTCTTGAACTCGTACTCTGAAGATCTCACCTTGCTTGTTGGCAAACTTGCTAGCCTGAGGGGGACATGTAAGGGAGAGCGGCATGCAAGGAGACTACTATCTCAGCATCAGAGGTTCATCCCTAATATAAACTTAGCTGACCCTTTATCTGACATATTAGTTACAATCACTCCCAGTCCTCTTAGTACATGCTCTCCCAACTGGATGATCGGCTCCCAATATCCATATCTGGGTTTTAGTTGCCCGTTACCCCCCACTACTCTCAGGTCAACATCATCAAGCTCACACAATACACGAGCATCCCAATACTTATAGATAAAATTTTTTAGGTATAGTAGACACTTGTGACCCTGTATCTATCAACGCTTCCAACTGTACATCTAATGTACATAATGTGATAGTCCTGATTTAGACTGCTGATTTAGACTGCTGGCTGCTTTCCTGAGGGCCAGTCCTTGAACCAAGAGGGAATTCCGTTTAAACCCCAGCAGTGCATTGTCCAGTGTCCAGACTTGTTACAGTGGGTACAGAAGGGTCTATTACTCCCAGGCAAACTCCTGGACAACCTTAGTCAATTGTGCAATGTCTTTTTTAATACACTGTAGGTCTGAATCTGTAGTGACTGACAGGGTTGCTTGGACTGCGGTGACTGGCAAAGTAGATGACATTGGGGCGGGGACAGGTGATGGTGGGGGTATAGGTCTGGCTACCACCCCTAGTGGCTCTTGGAGGGGTGTAAGGGGTGTACACACATCCTCTAACTCAGTCCCAGACTCAATCACTTGTGTAGCCAGTCTCTTGAAAGCGGGAAATGGTATGTTAGGATTCTAGACCGCCAACATTCTCAGTTCGGCTTTGTCCCACTTATTAACAGCCCCATCAATAAATCTGTCCATTAACACCGTGTTGCTCTGCTCGGGAGTTATACTGTCTAATTTTTGGAAAGTCTCTAGGGCATTCTGTATGGCTATGGCATAAGCTCTCAAGGTCTCACCTGGCTTCTGTCGCTTTTCATACAGCCGGGGATGTACCTCTGACGAAGAATGTGACTAAAATACCTGGTACAGTCCTTAAAAGATCTCCTCAACACTCGCCTTCTCGGATGCGGGCCAGGTGCGGCTTCCTCTAGTGCTGGTCCCTGTAGTTGTCCTGTGAGCAACTGCACCTGTTGAGAATAAAAGACAAATAAAGTCTGGATCCTCTCCTTGAAATCCCTCAGGGTGAAGGGGTCTCCATTGTAGGGAGGGAGGACAGGGTTCCCCATGAATACCAGTGATGATATCTTGTAGACTTTTTGAGTGCGCCATCACTTTAAGAAGAATTAAGCGTGTTGTCATTTTAAGATTAATTGAGTGCGCTGTCGCTTTAAGATGAATTGAGTGCGCTGTCGCTTTAAATGGAATTGAGTGCACTGTCGCTTTAAGATGACTTGAGGGCACTGTCCCTTTAAGATGCTGGATGAGCTACTGCAGCAGCTTAGTCTTGACTGACGGGAACACTCTGGGTGGCGCTTCCCCTAGATGTGGTAAGTACACGGTGATGCTGCTGGGCACTAGAGAATTAATGTAGGGAGCCACCGGCACCAGAGACTTACTTGCGATAATCGTTAGTATATGCAGAGTCTGCGCTACAGCGGATGCTTCACTGGGACCAGTGGAGCCGGACACAGCCGCCGGAACCTCCAAAATGGCTGCCCCCGGGATCTTCCTGTTTTGGTCCGGTCGGTAAAGTCTTCCCCTGTGCAACACAGACATTTAGTTCCTCCTCGCAACACTGAAGAGGCGTCGCTGCTGGGGACTGATGAGGTGGAGCTGCAACCGCTCCCGCAAGTGGGAAACACCAGACTACATTTAACCCTTTCAGGTACTGACTTTGCACACTCCACAATAGAAATTTACAGTCTTTCTTTCTTTCACCTCCCCCTCTATTTCACCAGCACCGCCAGTAACACTCTGCAGTCATAACAGTCCCATGCACTTTTCTGTCACAACTTTCTGTTGCATCGGCATGCGATTTTTCTCAAACACAGTTCAGACTAGGGGGGAGGATTTGTAGCTTTGTGGCATATGGCACACACCCGAATCCTGTTTGTGACGCCAAAAGTTGTGGTGATCCATGGGGTGTGAGGTGAGGTGTAAGGGGCAGATGGTGTTGCCCAGGGGTAGATGGTATTAACCCCTTCATGTTTGTCACACCAGGGCGTGATTTAACTTTCATCACCCGAAGGTAGCACCGCTAGTCCTAGGTAAGGCAGGGGCAAATAATAGTCCAAGGCTAGGTTAGGCTAGGATTCCACTTGTTTTTTTTTCTGGCAGTTTTTGGAAAACTGCCACTGCAGTTTTTGAGCCAAAGCCAGAAGTGTATTCAAAAGGAATGGGAAATATAAAGGAAGGACTTGTACTTCTCCTCCCTTATGGATCCACTTTTGACTTTGGCTCAAAAACTGCAGTGGCAGTTTTCCAAAAACTGCCAGAAAAAAAAAGTGGAATCCTAGCCTTAAGGTTCACGGTAGCTTTTACTGAGGTAGACAGATGGTACAGTCTATACAGTTTGGCCAGGATCCCAGAGAGGTGACCAGTAACACAAGAGACCTTGCAGCTTGCTGGGAAGGGACTTGCAGTGACTTGAGAGACTATAGGTGCAGGCCACGTTGACTACAATTGACTGGACTTGACTGAAGATGATGACAGCAGATAAAGATGACTTGACTTACTGCCTTGTGGCTTCAATTTAGGTTGAGGCCTCCAGATGTGCTGGACACTGACCCTGAGACGTCTGGACTGGACTTGACCTCCGATGAAAATGAAACACAAGAGAGAGGTTGTAGTACCTCACCCTCTTATAAAGGGGAGCTGAGCAAGGAGCCCATAGGCCAACTGCGGGTCACCTGGTGCTCTCTGGGTAACAAACATATGACTTAAACATGTGACAAACATTATCATGTGACTAAAAATCATGTGACCCACTTCAAAGGTCCTTTGCACTTATATACAATATACAACCTATTCACATTATGTGGGAACACTGCAAGAGAGCCCCGAGGACGTACAGGGACTCAACCTGACAGGACTGTAGGAAGATATCCCGTACTGGGACATCCCACTTTACTGAGGGTAGACAGGTGATACAGTCTATGCAGTACAGCCAATATCCCAAGGAGGTGACCAGTGACACAGGGGGACCTCGCATGCTTGCTGGGACTTGAAGTATGTAGAGACACTTTAGTGCAGGCCATGGTGACTATATAGAAGACTTGACTTGACTGACTTGACAATTGACATGAAGATGACTTTGAGCTTACTTGAGCTGACTTTGTGGCTGCAGACTTTAGGCTTGAGGCCTCCAATGCTCTGGACACACACACTGAGACAACTGCACCAGACCTCAGTAGGAGCAAGAATGCTGGAAGAGAGAGATTGTAGCTCCACCCCTTGTTTTTATAGGGGTGTCTAGCAAAGAGCCTATAGGTCACTTGAGGGGTCACCTGGTCACTAAGGCCTCCTGGGTAACAAGCCCATGGTCACAGTAAATAAAGTAGCATCCCAGTGCTTATAAAAAACATTTTTAGGTATAGTATACACTTGTGACCCTGTATCTATCAGTGCTTCCAACTGTACACCTTCTACAACAATTTTTACATAGGGGCAGGAGGCGACATAAAGTGAAAGTCCTGACCTTCGGGGATTGGACATGATAACTGTTTTCCTGAGGGCCGGTCCGCGACCTCAGGGGAAATACGTTTAAATCCCCACACTGCATTTTCTAATGTCCTGGTTTATTACAATAGGTACAAAAGGGTCTTTGAGTCCTTGAGGGCCTATTGGGTGGAGGGTTGAAATTGCGGAGAACTGGAGCCGGGACAGATTTTCTATGCAGGGGCTGTTCTCGGTCAGGTGGAGCGGCTCGGGCGGTAAGCTCCTTCACAGCCTTAGTAAACTATTCAATGTCCTGCTTAACACTTTGTAGGTCAGAGGCTGTGGTGTCTGCCATAGCAGATGATACTGGGGGGGGGGACCAGTGATGGTAATGGTACGGGTCTAGCTACCACCCCTAGTGGCTCTGGGACAGGGGCACAAACTTTCTCTAACTCAGTCCCGGACTTATTTACTTGAATAGCCAGTCTCTTAAAAGCGGGGAAGGACAGACTGCGGTTTTGGACTGCTAACATTCTCAATTGGTCTTTGTCCCACTTATTATGAGCCCCATCGATAAATCTGTCTATTAACACTTGCCCTGCTCGGGAGTTATACCATCTAGTTTTTGGACAGTCTCTAGGGCATTCTGCAGGGCTTCGGCATACGCTCTTAAAGTCTCCCCTAGCTTCTGTCACCTTTCATACAGCCATAGACGTACCTCTGACTGAGAATGTCACTCAAATACTTGGTACAGCCCTTCAAAGATCTTCTCTACAGTCGCCTTTTCAGAGGCGGGCCAGGTGCGGACTTCCTCTAATGCTGGTCCCTGTAGTTGTCCTGTGAGCAATTGCAAACAAACTCGGAATCCTTTCCTTGAAAACCCTCAGGGGGTTTGTAGGTAGGGAAGACAGGGTTCCCCATGAATACTGTTGCTGACGCTGGTTGTAGATGTGGACTGCAGGCAGGACTGGTAGCATTCCGGCCCCTTTGGCAGCAGATGATCCCGCTGCTGGAGATGAAGGGGCACTGTCGACTGGTTGATCTGGGGTGCTGGGTGCTGACATCTTCCGTGTTTCTCCGAAAATATATTATATTATATTAATTTTAGTCACAAAAAACACACTAGGGTTTATTTTCAGGGTAGGGCTTATTTATTTACGGTATGTACCTTGAACAACATGGGGGGCTGCAGCAGTGTGGAGCATGGGGGCTGTAGCAGTGTGGAGGATGCCGCACCCCCCCCATCTTCCACACTGCTACAACCTCCTATCCTCCACAGCCCCCCATCCTCCACACTCCTGCAGCCCCCATCCTCCACACTGCTACAGCCCCCCATCCTCCACACTCCTGCAGCCCCCCCACGCTCCACACTCCTACAGCCCCCCATCCTCCACACTGCTACAGTCCCCCATCCTCCCCTTCCCCCGTCGTCCTCCACACTCCTACAGTGCCCCCCACCCCTCTGCCATAATAAACTACGGTACACATTTCATCCCCAGCGGAGACCAGCACTTCCCCACCTTCATACGGTAGCGTCCGCAACTTGTACTGTACGGAAGCTGCAGCTCTCGGCCTCGGCGGCGGGATCTCCTTCTGTTGCTTAGCAGCCGGGGGCAGGGACACGTCCGTGACGTCGTCCGTGCATAGACGAGGACATTTTAAAGCGACAGCGTCCCTGCCCCAACTCACTTACGGTAACTTGCCACGGGACCAGGCAAAGGACCAGGTGGGGAGTGTGGCCGGGCGGGGGGAGTGGGGTCTGCGGGCATTACTGGTGGCCGCGGTCCGCCAGTTGATTACCCCTGGCCTAGGTCTTATTTTCGGGGTAGGGCTTATATTGCAGCCCACCCTGATAATCCTGCTAGGGCTTACTTTCGGGGTAGGGTTTATTTTTGGGGAAACAGGGTTGTAGATTTTTTGAGTGCGTCATCACGTTAAGAGGAATTGAGTGCACTCTCTACACTTCACAAACAACAGTCTTTCAGCACCATGAGTAAAACACTTTTCAATAACAACAGTCCCGTACACTTTTCTGGCGCAAACTTCTGTTGCATCTGCATGCGATTTTTGCAAACAGTATTGGACACAGTTCAAACTAATGGGGATGACTTGTGGCATATTGCGCACACCCGTATCCTGTTCATGACGCCAAAAGTTGTGGTGCGTGGGGGTGCAATGTAGGGCAGATGTGTTAGCCCTGGGGGCAGATGTTATTATCCCGTTCTTGTCGTGATACCAGGGTGTGGTTTAGCCTAAACTGCCCAAAGGTAATACCTCTGGTCCTGGGCTAGGCATGGGGGCAATGAAGACACCGACGCCAAGTTGCGGACAACGGTAGCTTTACTGAGGGTAGACAGGTGATACAGTCTATGCAGTACAGCCAATATCCCAATGAGGGGACCAGTGACACAGGGGGACCTCGCAGGCTTGCTGGGACTTGAAGTATGTAGAGACACTGTAGTGCAGGCCACGGTGACTATATAGAAGACTTGACTTGACTGACTTGACAATTGACATGAAGATGACTTTGAGCTTACTTGAGCTGACTTTGTGGCTGCAGACTTTAGGCTTGAGGCCTCCAATGCTCTGGACACACTCTGAGACGACTGCATTGGACCTCAGCAGTAGCAAGAATGCTGTAAGAGAGAGATTGTAGCTCCACCCCTTGTTTTTATCGGGGTGTCTAGCAAAGAGCCCATAGGTCACTTGAGGGGTCACCTGGTCACTAGTGCCTCCTGGGTAACAAGCACATGGTCACAGTAATTAAAGAAACATTACACTTTTAACATATAACTTATGTACATAGAGGATAACACTGCAGGGGGCCCTGGGGACATAAAGGGACTCTGCCTGACAGGGCAGGAGAAGGGTACGGGAAAAAACCCGTACTGGGCCACTGCAATGGTCTCTAAACTGTGGCCCTCCAGATTGTGCATAACTACAACTCCCAGCATGCATGAACAACAAATGGCTGTCTCAGCATGCTGGGAGTTGTAGTTGCATGCCTCCAGCTGTTGCATAACTACAACTCCCAGCATGCCCTTCGGCTATCATTGCATGCTGGGAGTTGTAGTTTTGCCATAGCTGGAGGCCCACTGGTGGGGAAACACTGAGTTAGATAACAGAACCTAGCTAGTGTTTCCCCCAGCTGTTGCAAAACTACAACTCCCAGCCTGCACTGACAGACCTTGCATGCTGGGAGTTGTAGTTTTGCCAAAGCTAGAGACCCACTGGTGGGAAAACACTGAATTAGATAACAGAAAAACTCAAACTCCCTGCATGCACGGTCTGTCAGTGCATGGTGAGAGTTGTGCAACAGCTGGAGGTTTGCCCCCCGCCCCCTATGTGAATGTACAGTGAGTTTCCCGCTGCAAGTTTGAGCTGAGGCTCAAACTCCCAGCGCGAAACTCGCTATGAACCCTCGCCTGTGTGACTGTACCCTAAAAATACTACACTACACTAACACAAAATAAATGGTAAAACACTACATACACACCCTTATACTGTTACACCCCCCCCACCTTAAAAATTAAAAACGCCTCGTACGGCACTGTTTCCAAAATGGATCCTCCAGTTGTTGTAAAACAAGAACTCCCAACATTGCCGGACAGCCACTGACTGTCCAGGCATGCTGGGAGTTTTGCAACACCTTGAGGCACCCTGTTTGGTAAACACTGCCGTAGGGTATTTTTGGTGGCGGAGGCAAGTGTAATCCTTGCACCCAGGTCCGCACCCATGCAAATCCCTAATTTAGACCTCAAATGCGCATGGCGCTCTCTCACTCCGGAGCCCTGTCCTATTTCAAGGCAACAGTTTAGGGCCACATACGGGGTATGTCTGTACTCGGGAGAAATTGTGTTACAAATTTTGGGGGCCTTTTTCTCCTTTTACCCCTTATAAAATGGAAAAGTTGGGGACTACACCAGCATGTTAGTCTAAAAAAATTAAATTTTTTACACTAACATGCTGGTGTTTCCCCATACTTTTCATTTTCACAAGAGGTAAAAGGGAAAAAAGCCCAAAATTTGTAACGCAATTTCTCATTAGTATGGATATTCCCCAAATGTGGATGTAAAGTGCTCTGCAGACACACAACAGTGTTCAGGAGTAAAGGCACACATGTACATTTGAGGCCTAAATTGGTGATTTGCATTGGCGTGGCTGATAGTTACAGTGGTTCTGACATGAACGCAAAAAAAAAACACCCACATGTGACCATATTTTGGAAACTAAACCCCTCAAGAAACGTAACAAGGGGTACAGTGAGCCTTAACACCCCACAGGTGTTTGACAAATATTCGCTAAAGTTAGACGTGAAAATGAAAAAGTGATGTGAAAATGAAGAGATTTCTCACAAAAATGCTGTTGTTATAGCATATTTTTCATTTTCGCAAAGGAGAAAAAGCCCCCCAAAATGTGTAACCCCTTTTCTTAGGTAAAGAATACCCCATATGTGGATGTAAACTACTCTACGGGTGCACTACAATGCTCAGAAGAGAAGGAGCGAAATTTGTTTTTTGGAGAGAGAATTTGGTTGGAATTGAAGGCCATGTGCGTTTGCAAAACCCTCATGGTGCCAGAACAGTTGACCCCCCCCACATGTGACCCCATTTTGGAAACTACACCCCTCACAAAATGTAACTAGGTGTGCAGTGAGCATTTACACCCCACAGGTGTCTGACAAAAATTATTTTTCATTTGCACAGCCCACTGTACCAAAGATCTGTCAAACGCCAGTGGGGTGTAAATGCTCACTGCAACCCTTATTACATTCCATGAGGGGTGTAGTTTCTGAAATGGGGTCAAATGTAGTCGGGGTCCACTGTTCTGGCAGCATGGGGGCTTTGTAAACGTACATGGCCCCCGACTTCCATTCCAACCAAATTCTCTCTCCAAAAGCCCAATGTAGCCCTGTAGTGTGCAAGCAGAGCACTGTACATCCACATATGGGGTATTTCCATATTCAGAAGAAATGGTGTTACAAATTTTGGGGGGCTTTTTATCCTATTAACCCTTGTGAAAATGAAAATTTTGGGGTAACAACAGCATTTTAGTGAAAAAAATAAACATTTTTCACATCCCATTTTAACGAAAGGTTGTCAATCACCAGTAGGGTGTTAAGGATCACTATACCCCTTGTTACATTCCTTGAGGGCTGTAGTTTCCCAAATATTGTGCCATGTGTTTTTTTCTTTTCCTGTTTTGGCACCATGGGGGCTTCCTAAATGCGTCATGTCCCCCCAAAAACCATTTCAGCAAAATTCGCTCTCCAAAAGCCCAATGTCGCTCCTTCCCTTCTGAGCCCTCTAGTGCACCTCCAGAACACTTTACATCCACATATGAGGTATTCCCTTATGAGAGAAATTGGGTTACAAATTTTGTGAAACTTTTTTTTACCCTTTGTGAAAATGAAAAATTTGGGGTAACACAGGTAGAGATGAGTGAATTTTTGGAAAATTTGATTTGGCCAATTCGAAAAAATTTGGTTTGGTCCGAATGTATTCGCTGCAAATCCATATAAAAAAAAAAACGGCTATTCCTGGCCTACAGAGAGGCTCAATAGGGGTGTAGAACACTCTGCTTTGTCCTAACACGCATAGGGAGTGTGCTGTGTTACTGAAATAATACTGTTATTCAGTATAACATGCAGATTACAGGCATCGCTATTAGAATCACTGCCGCAGAGTGTCTGGATGTGGCAGTCAAAATTGAAGAGAATAAATAGATTTTTTAATGTCATTTTTATTTAACTTTATTTAAATATGTTTGAGTACCCATTCTGGTGAGCATTGAGTAGGCAGTTCGCTGCGAAGCGAGCTACCACCTGTTCCAGCCCGTGCCTCTCAGCGCCCCCGCTCCCCCTCCCACTGTCTTACTCTTTGTGGAACTGCAAATGTTTCATGGTTCATTGTTCAAATGTTATGGTTCATTGTGATCACTCCAACCTGTTTCATTGGAATCTTGTGGTAATTCCACAGCTACTATGTGATGTTGACGACTGTAGGGTCTCAGTCTTGAAAAGATTACATCGATTTTTTAAATTGAAATTTAAGATTTTGACATTGAAATCTAATATTACACTCCCAAGTTTTAATGTCCCGGGCTCCAGCGTTTACTTTGAATAAATAGTTTGGTTACAAAGGACCAAATCTAACAAGGAGTCACATGTCACATGGCGGCACAATGACAGAGCCTGGAGGTGGCATCAGTATGAGGAGACCGTATAGTGGCTGAATGACACAGCCTGGAGTTGGCAGCAGCATGAGGAGAAGATATAGGGGGAGATTTATCAAAACCTGTCCAGAGGAAAACTTGCCCAGTTGCCCATAGCAACCAATTAGCTCGCTTCTTTCATTTTTAACAAGGCCTCTGCAAAATGAAAGAAGCGATCTGATTGCTATGGGCAACTGGGCAACTTTCCTTTGCACAGGTTTTGATAAATCTCCCCCATAGTGGCTGAATGACACAGCTTGGAGGTGGCAGAAGCATGAGGAGAACATATAGTGGCTGAATGACACACGTGGACGTGGCGGCAGCATGAGGAGACCATATAATGGCTGAATGGCACAGCCTGGAGTTGGCGGCAGCATGAGGAGAACATATATATGGACATTTATCAACGGGTTTAGTCAGGTTTTCTTTACTATAATTGTCGCAAAATTGTCGCAACTGCGACTACACGATTTTTCGTGCGACATTTTGACTGGAAAGCGAGAAAAGCAAGTTTTCCTAAAATTTACTATGTAGTAATAATTTTAAAATGGACTACGGGTAGTCAGGTATTTATTAACTGCGACAGTCGCAACTGCGCAAAAAAAAGTCGCAACAGCGTTAAAAATTGACTAAATTTACTCCAGCTCAGACATGGAGCAGAAAAAGCTACTACCAAAGTAAAAAAGGAAAAATTGCTTACGTGAAAGAAAATTATCAACAGGCTGAAACCAGTTGATAAATACGTCGCACATAAGCAAAAAAAAAAGTAAGGAAAAAATTACTAAAAAAAAGATACATAAGGAAACATTGATAAATGGCCCTCATAGTGGCTGAATGGCACAGCCTGGAGTTGGTGGCAGCATGAGTAGAACATATACTGGCTCAATGACACAGCGTGGAGGTGACAGCAGCATGAGTAGAACATATAGTGGGTGCTGCCATGCACTTTGTTACACACCGACAGGCTCAAGGACTGGCATACCTTCTCTTCCACAAAATTGTGCATGGCTGGTACTGCCTTCTTTGCAAAGAAATGACGGCTTGGCACTCTCCACCTTGGCTCGGCACAAGCCATCAGTTCTCTGAAAAGGTGCAGAGTCCACCACTTGAAAAGGGAGGGACTGCAGCACCAGCAACTTAGACAGGAGCACATTCAATGTGGGGTCTAGACCAGGTAGAAATTAGATGGCAATTTTAGGGATTGGTGCCTAATGAAGTCTAAGTCACTTTGTACATTAGTCGTGGTCTCCTTATCCAAGATTTTATTTTTGTCTTTATTACTAAAGTATCGCTGTAATGTAAGTTTCCTAATAAATCTCTGAAAATCAAGAAACAGTTGGAAATTATCAACTTCTGCTGTTGGGCAGAAGTAAAAACCTTTTTGTAGAAGTGACATTTCATAGGCTGTGAGCTTATACTGAGATATATTGTAGATGTACACCGTATCCATTTTTCGGGGTGGCTAGTTTTTTCGGTTTTTGACTCCTTGGGCTGAAAAACTGAATGATTTGTTGTGATTTCTTGGGTCGGGTCCCTAAAAAATTATTAATATCTACTGTTGTGCAGGGGAACTTGTTCCAGAGTATTGGTGGCCACTATGGTTTTATTGTTCTCAATGCTTTTATGGGGGTTCATATGTAGAAAAGGAACTGTCAACATGTGATTATCACTATGGTCAATAATAGTAATGTTAATATCACTTGATCACTCTGGAACTCAGCATCTGATAAATCTGGAGAACCTCTCTGTCCTCGCACTTGTGAAGGCTGTGCAGTAGCTGTGTTAAGCTGGGTTCACATCACGTTTTTGCCATACTGTTTTCAATCTGTTTTTCTAAAGAAAACCGTATGGCAGAAAAACGGATGGAACCGTATGGGAAAAAGTAAACCGTATGCGTTTTTAAACTGAATACTGTTTTTAAAAGTGCATACAGTTCTGTCCATTTTTATAAAAAAAAAAAAAAACATGCATTTTTGATACATTTTGTCAATTTTTAATGGGAGGGGTGTTGGGTGGGGACTTTAGGATGCAAATACGCATGTGCAAAGTAAAAACCGTATACGGTTTCCCGTATGGTACTGTATACATGTGCATTTCCCATTGACATCCATGTTAAAAAAAACGTATGCGGTTGCAGTATGGTTTTTAAACCTGAGACAAAAACGAAGCTTCAGCACTACCACGCGCATCTGCCTATTCTACAGACAGCCCTGCGCAGACAGGGAGAGTGGGCTCAGCACTGGGAGTCTCCAGCGCTGTCGAGCCCTGCAACTATAGCCAACACTGTGGATTTAATCTTTCAGCGCTATTTGCGCTAAATACCCTCACTGAGACTACAATTCACACCAATCATCACCTATAACAAATAGGGCATTTGCAATTTCCAGACTGTCCCACTGTGCTTACTATAGCACAGACCCTGTGTCCCAGCCATCTCATTTGTGCAACTTTAGCTAGCAATTGTGTTTTTATGCATTTTACATTTTACATATCATTTGTATTATATTGTGTGTTGTCCAAAGCAAGGGCCCTGCCAAGGACATCACCATTAAGTCATCAGGATTATCATTGTTATTTTAAATAAATGTCCAATATTTGACACAAACCTTTTTTTCTCTCCTATTATTTCAATTCTTCTGGGTTGGCATTAATGCCACTAGTGGTGAGATAGGTCTTGGTAGTATCAGCAATCTGCATGTGACGCTGTGTGGAAGGATGCGAATGTTTGTGGTTAGTGTTAGTAAAGTACTTATTATTTTGCCAGGCCCATGGATCACCTGTTTGGTAGTCCATCTTGTCTCTGTTAAAGGGGTACTCCGCCCCTGGCATCTTATCCCCAATCCAAAGGATAGGGGATAAGATGTTAGATTGCTGCGGTCCCGCTGCTGGGGACCCCGGGGATCGCCGCTGCGGCACCCCGCCATCATTACTGCACAGAGAGAGTTCGCTCTGTGCGTAATGATGGGCGATACAGGGGCCGGAGCAGCGTGATGTTATGGCTCCGCCCCTCATGACATCACGGCCCGTCCCCTTAATGCAAGTCTATGGCAGGGGGCGTGCCGTGGCATCACGGGGCGGAGCTGTGACGTAACGATGCTCCGGCCCCTGTATTGCCCGTCATTACGTACAGAGCTATCTCGCTTTGCGCAGTAATGATAGTGGGGTGCTGCAGCAGCGATCCCCGGGGTCCCCAGCAGCGGGACCCCGGCGATCTGACATCTTATCCCCTATCCTTTGGATAGGGGATAAGATGTCTAGGGGCGGAGTAGCCCTTTAAATGTATTTGCTTTCTTTTCTATAAGCTCTGTTTCTAATTTTATCAATTTACTAGAGATGTTCTGATTCATTTTGTAGTAATCAGGATGGGCATTAAATAGTAACAATTCACTGTTCAAAAAAATCTATATCAGTATTCAACACATTACAATGGGTGAATATTTTTTCCCGTATTTTCTGCAACATATTACATAACGTACATGAATCCATCAACATACATAGAGTCATTTGCAAACATGGGATTGAATGACAGACGTAACCCACAGAGTAGGAGAAAATCCCCATAGCAAACGTGCTGCTCTGAACAGTTCCTAAAAATCGGTAATTGCTGAAGAAAATGTGCAACAATATTCAGCCAATTTCATTACCACCTACAGTGATAAAGGAACAACATCAAGAAAATTATCCATCAACACTGGCATATTTTACAACAAGATATTCTTTTAAAAGGCAATATTCCCAATGCACCATGGATCATTTACAGACATGCGCCTTCTCTTAAAAGTATACTAGCACCGAGCCAACTGCGCAAGCAGAAGATAAACTCCTGCACTGCAAATAACTCCAACAGTATTAGTGGTAGTTACAAATGCCTGAAAAAAATTATGTTTGTGTTGTAAGGAAATTATGGTTAGTCCAAACAGTCACAGCCAATTCCACGGGCAAAATATTAAAAATCAAGGAACACCTCTGTTAGACTCACAGCTGTAGACAGGAACATGGGGGGTAGTAGATCCGCTGGACCTGTGTGGGAGATGACACGAGCCGTGCCAGAGAGCAGAGTCTAAGGTGCTGCTGGTTTTCACCAGAGCCCGCCGCAAAGCGGGATAGTCTTGCTGCGGCAGGCCCCACCCAGGTCGCTACCCCTGGCAAGACCCGACCACACAGGCAGCTGAGGTGATGCGAGGCATGCGAGGATGAGACAGGGCGTAGTCTGGATAGTAGGAGGTCAGGGCAGGCGGCACTGGAGCATAAACAGGAACGTAGCAGAAGGTCAGTAGGCAGGTGGCAAGGTACACAGTCAGGTTACGGAATACAAGGTCTGATACATGGCAAAGAAACACAGTATAACGTTTTCTCTAAGGCACTGGGGCAAACAAAGATATGGCAGAGGTATGTTGGAGGTGCAGAAACTTATGTGTGTCACAGGTGCAAACCATAATTACGGGCGCACTGGCCCTTTAAATCTAAGAGCTCTGGCTCACACGGGCGCCCTAGGAGGCGGGGACACGTGCGCCTTAGCTGAGAGGATGCATTGGAGGACTGAGGTGAGTGACAGGCTGGGATTCGCGTGCGGGCGCATCCTGTGATGCGAATCCCAACCCCGTCGGCTGGGGAAGAGTGGGGGACAATGCGCTCACAGCCAGAGTGAGTGGCCGGAGCGTAAGTTGTCACAACCTCACATGCCAATCTGATTATGTCATATATGTAATACAATGTGTATGCTACAGTACGTCGGGCGTACTACGCAACCCTTAGACCGACGTTTAAACAAACACCAACAATATCAAAAGCAAATTTCTTTTACATGGCCTTGTCCAGGCAATGTGCAAATAACCATCCTGAAGTTGCTAGCCCTATCAGAATTTTTCCCATAGAATTGGAGCCTGTGCATACATCCAATAGATTTGAGCAACTAAAGCGTAAAGAGGTTTACTGGATTTATAGACTAGCTACTTTAGTGCTAACAGGTCTACATGAACTAACGGAGGTCATCCTATAAACCAATTTACATTGAGACTATGCATTTTCCACTTTTGGTTAAACTGTATCCCTCTTGCCTTTACCTATCAGCAATCAGATCTATTGTTGCTTTTGGCACCAATGCTATATACACCAGTGCCATCTAGTGTCTTTTTTCGATATTGCAATTCACATTTTGCCATAAGCAGAAAACACTGCTGTCCTCCTGTGGCATGTCCATGATATAGCCACCAAGTTGTTTTCTCTGTGGTAATTACAGAGCATTGCTGCCCCCCCCCCCTGTGGCAGATCAGAAATACTGAACTGCTTTTATAATCAGCAGTCAGAAAGGAACATACATTTTTTTACATTTATAAAATATATGTTTTTAAGAACTTTACTGTGTTTTTATATATGTTTTAATATTGTATATATATATATATATATATATATATATATATATATATGTGTGTGTGTGAACCTTTTAGCAATTTTATGCCACTTTAATTAATGCTTTAATCATTACAGTTTTTTTTCTCTTCAACAAACTTTATTGTAGCCCTTGGTTTGGTTCGCATTCACCATGCAGTTTGTGCACATGGCTTTTTTGCACACAGCTTTACCTGATTTCACCTGTGAACTGGAAGTGTTTTGTACCTAGTGTATTTATGCCAGTCTTTTAACATTGTTTGTTGTAACCTGATAAAGACCCTAGTCCAGGGTCGAAACGCGTCATATGTATGAATAAATTCAATTGATATCTACACTCCAGTCTAATTAATGCGCCAGAGCACAAAAAATATATTTTTTATTTCTCTGAACATTTATTTTACTAGACGTGGAGACTCCCAAACCAGGTTGTTCCTGTGGTTACTCATTGGACATACTTTCTCCACAAGCTACTGTAGGTGTGTATTATGGTTTATGTCAACAAAATAAACTATAATACAGACGGAGGTCGGGACACTGTAAGGAATCACACTCACTAACAGAAATAGTAACTAAACACTGAGTCAATACCAAGAGATTACAGAATTGCCAAATTGCAGAAACAAGAAAAGAGTCAGATATCGGAGCCAATAGGTCAAATATGCCAGAAATTCAAGATGCAATACAAACGTTAGCTAGGAGTATGAGCTCTTTCGCAGGCGAGGTATTTGAGCAGACTGCCATCTTAAATAGGCCCAGACCAGGTGCTCTCATCAAGGACAGCTGACCAGACCAGGCAGCTGGGTGTAGCCCAGAACCAAAACAAAACAGAGAGAACTGTTGGAACCGTTTAACCCTATGGGTTCTGACAGTACACCCCCCCAACCCTCTTTTAGGAGGGTCCACTGGACCCTTCAATTTGGGTCTGGGTTTGTCTGGGTGAGAGTCGTGAAATCTTTTTACCTTTTTACCTTTTCCAGTGTACCAAATATTGGACAGAATTTTGCACCCGACGACTGTCCAAAATTTTGGACACCTCATACTCCAGTTCTCTATCGATCTCAACTTAAGGAGGAAGCACCGAGACTGGAGACTGAGAAGGAATATACAATTTTAATAAAGAACAGTGGAACACATTATGGACCTTAAATTAAGTAGGTAATTTTAATCTGTAACAGACCGGATTAATAACTTCAATTATCTCATAAGGCCCAATGAACCAAGGCAACTTTTTAGATGGAACCTTGAGACGTACATTTTTTGTAGATAACCACCCTAGATCACCTACTTTAAATTTAGTGCCACAAGTACGTCTCTTGTTGGCAAATTTACTTTGTACTTCTTGGGCATTTCTCAGGTTCTTCTGAACCTGGGCCCAAACTGTGCACAGTTTACTCATGGTAGTCCCCACTTCAGGATTATCATAACAGTATTGGTACAGGAAGAAAACCATGGATGAAATCCATATACACAGAAGAATGGTGACACACCGGTAGAAGAATTCTCTCAATTATTCAAGGCAAACTCAGCAAGTGACAGAAAAGATACCCATTCATCCTGTCTATGTAACATTTAAGGTACTGTCAGGGTCCGGACTAGCGGCTGGTGAAGACACTGGAGGTGGATCATCTGTGCCAGAGAGGCGATGACGCGGGCCGTACTGGGGAATCGGTTCTAAGCAGTTACTGGTGTTCACCAGAGCCCGCCGCAAAGCAGGATGGACTTGCTGCGGCAATAACTACCAGGTCGTGTTCCCCAGTAGCGACTCGACCTCTCTGGCAGCTGAGACTGGCGCGGTACACAAGGACTAGACAGAGGCGAGGTCAAACGTAGCAGAAGGTCAGGGCAGGCAGCGAGGTTCGTAGTCAGGGGCAACAGCAGAAGGTCTGGGTACACAGGCTTGGGACACACTGTAACGCTTTCTCAGGGCACTAAGGCAACAAGATCCGGCAAGGAGAGGAAGGGGAAGTGGGTTTTTATATGTTAGGGAGTGATTGGAAGTGATTGGGCCAGGCACCAATTAGTGGTGCACTGGCCCTTAAAATTTAAGCAAGTCGGCGCGCGCGCGCCCTAGGGAGCGGGGACGCACGCGCCGGGAGGAAGCAGACGGAGGCGAGAGGTGAGTGAGATGGGGCGCGATCCGAGGGCGTACACGAGCAGTGCCCCGGACCAGGGAGCAGCGCTCACGGTCAGCAATGCCGACCGGAGCGCTGCAGACAGAGGCAACAACTGTGACAACAACTCTCCTGCTGGGCGTATTCGAGGAGTCTTTACTCGAGCACAAATTTCACAAAAAGCAACAAATGCCTCCACATCCCTGTTGAGAGTTGGCCACCAGAATTTCCTTTGTAGCAACTTCTTTGTACCCCGAATTACAGGATGACCTGCTAATGGGGAACAATAACACACAATAATTTGGAGGTGAAACTGACTAGGTACAAAGATTTTGCCTCTAGAAGTCTCTGAAGGAACCAAGCCTTGATTGTTCAATATCTCAGAAGATAAATCTGAGGACACTGCAGAAATAACCACACCTTTTGGGAGAATAGTCTCTGGATTAGAATCAATAGGCTGAGAAACACTGAATCTCCGAGATAAGGCATCAGCCTTGACATTCTTAGTACCTGGCCGGTATGTAATGACAAAATTAAACCGATAAAAGAACAAGGCCCAACGGGCTTGACGTGGATTGAGATGCTTGGCAGATTCAAGGAAGGTAAAATATTTGTGGTTAGTGATTACTATAACCTGATGAACTGCCCCCTCAAGAAAATGTCTCCACTTCTCACAAGCCCACTTGATTGCCAAAAGTTCTCGATTACCTACATCAGGGGTCGGCAACCCCTGGCACGCGTGCCACTCATGGCACGTGGGGTGTTTTCGAGCGGCACGCGGGGCTCCGGGCGGAGAGGCGCTCACTCCGCTAATGGGGATCAAGGAAACTAAAGCGTCGCTTTAAGCTGTGTGTGCACACACACAGCTTAAGCCTCCTCTCAGTGTGAGCCGCAGGACCTGCGGCTTCACTGAGAGGAGACCTGTGAACTCTGCCCCCACGTATCGGCACCTGCACTATAGCTGGAGAAGAACGCAGCCTGCCTGTGCTGCTGAGGAGATCCCTGCCTGCGTATAGGTGAGTAAAAGTTTTTTTTTTTTTTTTTTACTTTAATCACCCTGGGATCAGCTGGAGAGGTGAGGTGATGAAACGGTGTGCAGGTGAGAGGGGGGGGGGGGGGGGAGTGATGTGGAAGAGGTGATGGGGGGGGGGGTGATGATGTGGAAGAGGTGAGAGGGGGGTGTAATGATGTGGAAGAGGTGGGAGGGGGCGTGATGATGTGGAAGAGGTGAGAGGGGGTGATAATGTGGAGGAGGTGAGAGGGGGGGGTGATGATGTGGAAGAGGTGGGAGGGGGGGTGATGATGGGGAGGAGGTGAGAGGGGGGGTGAGGATGTGGAAGTGAGAGGGGGGGATGATGATGTGGAGGAGGTGAGAGGGTGGTGTATTGATGTGGAAGAGGTGAGGGGGGGGGGGTGATGATGTGGAAGAGGGGGTGATAATGTGGAGGAGGTGAGAGGGGGGGTGATGATGTGGAAGAGGTGGGAGGGGGGGTGATGATGGGGAGGAGGTGAGAGGGGGGGTGAGGATGTGGAAGTGAGAGGGGGGGATGATGATGTGGAGGAGGTGAGAGGGGGGTGTATTGATGTGGAAGAGGTGTGGGGGGTGATGATGTGGAGGAGGTGAGAGGGGGGTTGATGATGTGGAAGAGGTGGGAGGGGGTGATGATGGGAAGGAGGTGAGAGGGGGAGGTGATGATGTGGAGGAGGTGAGAGGGGGGTGATGATGTGGAGGAGGTGGGAGGGGGGGTGATGATGTGGAAGAGGTGAGAGGGGGGATGATGATGGGGAGGAGGTGAGAGGGGGGTGATGATGTGGAAGAGGTGAGGGGGGTGATGATGTGGAGGAGTTGAGGGGGGGGTGATGATGTGGAAGAGGTGAGAGGGGGGGTCTAATGATGTGGAAGAGGTGGGAGGGGGGGTGATGATGGGGAGGAGGTGAGGGGGGGTGTTGATGCTGTGGAAGAGGTGAGAGGAGTGGTGATGATAGGGAGGATGTGAGAGGGGGTGATGAGGTGGAGGAGGTGAGAGGGGGGTGATGATGTGGAAGAGGTGAGAGGGGGGTGTAATGATGTGGAAGAGGTGGGAGGGGGGTGATGATGGGGTAGGAGGTGGGAGTGGGGGTTGATGATGTGGAAGAGGTGAGAGGGGGTGATGATGTGGAGGAGGTGAGGGGGGTGATGATGTGGAGGAGGTGAGATTGGGGTTGATGATGTGGAGGAGGTGGGAGGGGGGTTGATGATGTGGAGGAGGTTTGAGGGGGGGTGATGATGTGGAGGAGGTGAGGCGGAGGGGGTGATGATGTGGAGGAGATGAGGGGGGCTCATGATGTGGAGGAGGTGAGAGGGGGGGGTGATGATGTGGAGGAGGTGAGGGGGGGTGATGATGTGGAAGAGGTGAGGGGGGTTATGATGTGGAGGAGGTGAGAGGGGGGTGATGGTGTGTGTGCAGGTGAGAGGGGGGGGGTGATGATGTGGAGGAGGTGAGGGGGGGGGGGGTGATGATGTGTTTGGCTATTTCCCTACCTGGCAATCTACCTAGTTACCTGCCTGGCTACTTCCCTACCTGGCAACCTACCTAGTTACCTTCCAGGCTATTTCCCTACCTTAAACCTACCTAATTACCTGCCTGGCTACTTCCCTACCTGGCTTCCACTCTTACCACTTACCTACCACTTACCTACCTGGTAACCTACTTAGCTACCTTGCTACCTACTTATGAACCTCCATATCTACGTAGCTACCTACCTAATTGGTGGCCTACCAACCTAGCTAGCCACCTATATCCAAGGAAAATCGCAGCACACCAAAGTATACATTGCAATTCAGTGGAGTTTATTCCATTCCAACCAGAGTTACAGAGCAGGCTACGATTCGTCGCTTCTAGTGCTTGACAAAGGGGAAGACAGGTCACTGAAATGCAGCCTGCTCTGTAACACTGTTTAGAATGGAATAAACTCCACTGAATTCTGCACTTCTGGGGACTGCACTGGAAAAATGCAGAAACTAAGATGTTTGTCTTGCAGATGCTGCAGTGATGGGTTTTGGCTGGAAGAAGTCCTCATGGTGGTCTGAGCCAGATGGAAAACAGAAGGAAAGAGAACAACGCTGACCGTAAAAGATGTATATTGTGAGTCAGTTAATGTAACTGTATTTATATTATTGCGACTGGGGTCTGATCCTCGGGTCTGTATTATGGTGGTTGATGGTTTTGGGGTCTGTAGTATGGTGGGTGGTGATTCTGGGGTCTGTATTATGGTGGTTGGTGATTCTGGGGTCTGTATTATAGTGGGGTCTGATTCTGGGGTCTGAATTATGGTGGGGTCTGATTCTGGGGTCTGTATTATGGTGGGTGGTGATTCTGGGGTCTGTATTATGGTGGGGTCTGATTCTGGGGTCTGTATTATGGTGGGTGGTGATTCTGGGTTTGTATTATGGAGGGATCTGATTCTGGGGTCTGTATTATGGTGGGTGGTGATTCTGGGGTCTGTATTATGGTGAGGACTGATTCTGGGGTCTGTATTATGGTGGGTGGTGATTCTGGGGTCTGTATTATGGTGGGTGGTGATTCTGGGGTCTGTATTATGGAGGGGTCTGATCCTGGGGTCTGTATTATGGTGTGGTCTGATCCTGGGGTCTGTATTATGGTGGGGTCTGATACTGGGGTCTGTATTATGTTGGGTGGTGATTCTGGGGTCTGATTCTGGGGTCTGTATTACAGTGGGGTCAGATTCTGGGGTCTGTATACAGTGGGTGATTATTCTGGGGTCTGTATTATGGTGGGTGGTGATTCTGGGGTCTGTATTATGGTGGGTGGTGATTCTGGGGTCTGTATTATGGTGGGTGGTGATTCTGGGGTCTGTATTATGGTGGATGGTGATTCTGGGGTTTGTATTATGGTGGGTGGTGATTCTGGGGTCTGTATTAAGGTGGGTGGTGATTCTGAGGTCTGTATTATGGTGGGTGGTGATTCTGGGGTCTGTATTATGGTGGGTGGTGATTCTGGGGTCTGTATTATGGTGAGGACTGATTCTGGGGTCTGTATTATGGTGGGTGGTGATTCTGGGGTCTGTATTATGGTGGGTGGTGATTCTGGGGTCTGTATTATGGAGGGGTCTGATCCTGGGGTCTGTATTATGGTGTGGTCTGATCCTGGGGTCTGTATTATGGTGGGGTCTGATCCTGGGGTCTGTATTATGTTGGGTGGTGATTCTGGGGTCTGATGCTGGGGTCTGTATTACAGTGGGGTCAGATTCTGGGGTCTGTATACAGTGGGTGATTATTCTGGGGTCTGTATTATGGTGGGTGGTGATTCTGGGGTCTGTATTATGGTGGGTGGTGATTCTGGGGTCTGTATTATGATGGATGGTGATTCTGGGGTTTGTATTATGGTGGGTGGTGATTCTGGGGTCTGTATTAAGGTGGGTGGTGATTCTGAGGTCTGTATTATGGTGGGTGGTGATTCTGGGGTCTGTATTATGGTGGGTGGTGATTCTGGGGTCTGTATTATGGTGGGTGGTGATTCTGGGGTCTGTATTATGGTGGGTGGTGATTCTGGGGTCTGTATTATGGTGGGTGGTGATTCTGGGGTTTGCATTATGGTGGGTGGTGATTCTGGGGTCTGTATTATGGTGGGGACTGATTCTGGGGTCTGTATTATGGTGGGTAGTGATTCTGGGGTTTGTATTATGGTGGGTGGTGATTCTGGGGTCTGTATTATGGTGTGGAATGATTCTGGGGTCTGTATAATGGTGGATGGTGATTCTGGGGTCTGTATTATGGTGTGGACTGATTCTGGGGTTTGTATTATACAGTTCTGAGTTAAAATTGTTGTTCTCACTGTAAGGTCCTTACAGCGAGAACAATATATAGGGACAATTTAACCCACCCTGTGACAAGCCACACCCCCACAAAAAGCCACACCCACAGCAAGTTACACCCACAACAAGCCACACCCATGTTGCCGGCACAGCAAGCGTCTTCGAAAAAAAATTTGGGCACAGCACTACCAAAAGGTTGCCTACCCCTGACCTACATCATAGTTGTGTTCAGCTGCATAACATTTTCGAGAGAATAAGGCACAAGGAAGTAACTTAGTCAAAGAAGCAGTTCCCTGTGACAAAACTGCTCCAGCACCAACTTCAGAAGCATCAACTTCAGCAATAAAGGGCTTGGCCTGATCTGATGGATTAATTAATATCGGAGCGGAGATGAAACATCCCATGAGATTTTACAAAGATGCCTCCGTAGACCAGTTAACCAGATCTGCCCCTTTGCCAGTTAGATCAGTCTATGGTTTTGCGACAATAAAAAAATTTGGGGTCTGTATTATAGTGGGGTCTGATTCTGGGGTCTGAATTATGGTGGGGTCTGATTCTGGGGTCTGTATTATGGTGGGTGGTGATTCTGGGGTCTGTATTATGGTGGGGTCTGATTCTGGGGTCTGTATTATGGTGGGTGGTGATTCTGGGTTTGTATTATGGAGGGATCTGATTCTGGGGTCTGTATTATGGTGGGTGGTGATTCTGGGGTCTGTATTATGGTGAGGACTGATTCTGGGGTCTGTATTATGGTGGGTGGTGATTCTGGGGTCTGTATTATGGTGGGTGGTGATTCTGGGGTCTGTATTATGGAGGGGTCTGATCCTGGGGTCTGTATTATGGTGTGGTCTGATCCTGGGGTCTGTATTATGGTGGGGTCTGATACTGGGGTCTGTATTATGTTGGGTGGTGATTCTGGGGTCTGATTCTGGGGTCTGTATTACAGTGGGGTCAGATTCTGGGGTCTGTATACAGTGGGTGATTATTCTGGGGTCTGTATTATGGTGGGTGGTGATTCTGGGGTCTGTATTATGGTGGGTGGTGATTCTGGGGTCTGTATTATGGTGGGTGGTGATTCTGGGGTCTGTATTATGGTGGATGGTGATTCTGGGGTTTGTATTATGGTGGGTGGTGATTCTGGGGTCTGTATTAAGGTGGGTGGTGATTCTGAGGTCTGTATTATGGTGGGTGGTGATTCTGGGGTCTGTATTATGGTGGGTGGTGATTCTGGGGTCTGTATTATGGTGAGGACTGATTCTGGGGTCTGTATTATGGTGGGTGGTGATTCTGGGGTCTGTATTATGGTGGGTGGTGATTCTGGGGTCTGTATTATGGAGGGGTCTGATCCTGGGGTCTGTATTATGGTGTGGTCTGATCCTGGGGTCTGTATTATGGTGGGGTCTGATCCTGGGGTCTGTATTATGTTGGGTGGTGATTCTGGGGTCTGATGCTGGGGTCTGTATTACAGTGGGGTCAGATTCTGGGGTCTGTATACAGTGGGTGATTATTCTGGGGTCTGTATTATGGTGGGTGGTGATTCTGGGGTCTGTATTATGGTGGGTGGTGATTCTGGGGTCTGTATTATGATGGATGGTGATTCTGGGGTTTGTATTATGGTGGGTGGTGATTCTGGGGTCTGTATTAAGGTGGGTGGTGATTCTGAGGTCTGTATTATGGTGGGTGGTGATTCTGGGGTCTGTATTATGGTGGGTGGTGATTCTGGGGTCTGTATTATGGTGGGTGGTGATTCTGGGGTCTGTATTATGGTGGGTGGTGATTCTGGGGTCTGTATTATGGTGGGTGGTGATTCTGGGGTTTGCATTATGGTGGGTGGTGATTCTGGGGTCTGTATTATGGTGGGGACTGATTCTGGGGTCTGTATTATGGTGGGTAGTGATTCTGGGGTTTGTATTATGGTGGGTGGTGATTCTGGGGTCTGTATTATGGTGTGGAATGATTCTGGGGTCTGTATAATGGTGGATGGTGATTCTGGGGTCTGTATTATGGTGTGGACTGATTCTGGGGTTTGTATTATACAGTTCTGAGTTAAAATTGTTGTTCTCACTGTAAGGTCCTTACAGCGAGAACAATATATAGGGACAATTTAACCCACCCTGTGACAAGCCACACCCCCACAAAAAGCCACACCCACAGCAAGTTACACCCACAACAAGCCACACCCATGTTGCCGGCACAGCAAGCGTCTTCGAAAAAAAATTTGGGCACAGCACTACCAAAAGGTTGCCTACCCCTGACCTACATCATAGTTGTGTTCAGCTGCATAACATTTTCGAGAGAATAAGGCACAAGGAAGTAACTTAGTCAAAGAAGCAGTTCCCTGTGACAAAACTGCTCCAGCACCAACTTCAGAAGCATCAACTTCAGCAATAAAGGGCTTGGCCTGATCTGATGGATTAATTAATATCGGAGCGGAGATGAAACATCCCATGAGATTTTACAAAGATGCCTCCGTAGACCAGTTAACCAGATCTGCCCCTTTGCCAGTTAGATCAGTCTATGGTTTTGCGACAATAAAAAAATTTGGGGTCTGTATTATAGTGGGGTCTGATTCTGGGGTCTGAATTATGGTGGGGTCTGATTCTGGGGTCTGTATTATGGTGGGTGGTGATTCTGGGGTCTGTATTATGGTGGGGTCTGATTCTGGGGTCTGTATTATGGTGGGTGGTGATTCTGGGTTTGTATTATGGAGGGATCTGATTCTGGGGTCTGTATTATGGTGGGTGGTGATTCTGGGGTCTGTATTATGGTGAGGACTGATTCTGGGGTCTGTATTATGGTGGGTGGTGATTCTGGGGTCTGTATTATGGTGGGTGGTGATTCTGGGGTCTGTATTATGGAGGGGTCTGATCCTGGGGTCTGTATTATGGTGTGGTCTGATCCTGGGGTCTGTATTATGGTGGGGTCTGATACTGGGGTCTGTATTATGTTGGGTGGTGATTCTGGGGTCTGATTCTGGGGTCTGTATTACAGTGGGGTCAGATTCTGGGGTCTGTATACAGTGGGTGATTATTCTGGGGTCTGTATTATGGTGGGTGGTGATTCTGGGGTCTGTATTATGGTGGGTGGTGATTCTGGGGTCTGTATTATGGTGGGTGGTGATTCTGGGGTCTGTATTATGGTGGATGGTGATTCTGGGGTTTGTATTATGGTGGGTGGTGATTCTGGGGTCTGTATTAAGGTGGGTGGTGATTCTGAGGTCTGTATTATGGTGGGTGGTGATTCTGGGGTCTGTATTATGGTGGGTGGTGATTCTGGGGTCTGTATTATGGTGAGGACTGATTCTGGGGTCTGTATTATGGTGGGTGGTGATTCTGGGGTCTGTATTATGGTGGGTGGTGATTCTGGGGTCTGTATTATGGAGGGGTCTGATCCTGGGGTCTGTATTATGGTGTGGTCTGATCCTGGGGTCTGTATTATGGTGGGGTCTGATCCTGGGGTCTGTATTATGTTGGGTGGTGATTCTGGGGTCTGATGCTGGGGTCTGTATTACAGTGGGGTCAGATTCTGGGGTCTGTATACAGTGGGTGATTATTCTGGGGTCTGTATTATGGTGGGTGGTGATTCTGGGGTCTGTATTATGGTGGGTGGTGATTCTGGGGTCTGTATTATGATGGATGGTGATTCTGGGGTTTGTATTATGGTGGGTGGTGATTCTGGGGTCTGTATTAAGGTGGGTGGTGATTCTGAGGTCTGTATTATGGTGGGTGGTGATTCTGGGGTCTGTATTATGGTGGGTGGTGATTCTGGGGTCTGTATTATGGTGGGTGGTGATTCTGGGGTCTGTATTATGGTGGGTGGTGATTCTGGGGTCTGTATTATGGTGGGTGGTGATTCTGGGGTTTGCATTATGGTGGGTGGTGATTCTGGGGTCTGTATTATGGTGGGGACTGATTCTGGGGTCTGTATTATGGTGGGTAGTGATTCTGGGGTTTGTATTATGGTGGGTGGTGATTCTGGGGTCTGTATTATGGTGGGTGGTGATTCTGGGGTCTGTATTATGGTGTGGAATGATTCTGGGGTCTGTATAATGGTGGATGGTGATTCTGGGGTCTGTATTATGGTGTGGACTGATTCTGGGGTTTGTATTATACAGTTCTGAGTTAAAATTGTTGTTCTCACTGTAAGGTCCTTACAGCGAGAACAATATATAGGGACAATTTAACCCACCCTGTGACAAGCCACACCCCCACAAAAAGCCACACCCACAGCAAGTTACACCCACAACAAGCCACACCCATGTTGCCGGCACAGCAAGCGTCTTCGAAAAAAAATTTGGGCACAGCACTACCAAAAGGTTGCCTACCCCTGACCTACATCATAGTTGTGTTCAGCTGCATAACATTTTCGAGAGAATAAGGCACAAGGAAGTAACTTAGTCAAAGAAGCAGTTCCCTGTGACAAAACTGCTCCAGCACCAACTTCAGAAGCATCAACTTCAGCAATAAAGGGCTTGGCCTGATCTGATGGATTAATTAATATCGGAGCGGAGATGAAACATCCCATGAGATTTTACAAAGATGCCTCCGTAGACCAGTTAACCAGATCTGCCCCTTTGCCAGTTAGATCAGTCTATGGTTTTGCGACAATAAAAAAATTTTTTAATAAACTTTCTGTAGTAGTTTGCAAAGCCCCAAAACCGTTGTAATGCCTTCAACTCCTTAAGGACCAGGCCAATTTTATTTTTGCATTTTAGTTATTTTTCCTTCTCGCCTTCTAAAAATCATAACTCTTTTACATTTTCATCCACAGACGATTATGAGGGCTTGTTTTTGTGCGACCAGTTGTCCTTTGTAATGACTTCCCTCATTTTACCATAAAATGTATGGCACAACCAAAAAAATACTATTTGTGTGGCGAAATTGAAAAGAAACCCGCAATTGAACAAATTTTGGAAGGTATCGTTTTCATGCTGTACAATTTACATGAAAATGACATGTTTTCTTTATTCTGTGGGTCAATACAACTAACCCCTTCGGGACGGAGCCCTTCATGACCCTAAGGATGGGAGCATTTTTTTAAAATCTGACCTCTATCACTTTATGAATTAATAACTCTGGGATGCCTTTACTTGTAAATTTGATTTAGTTTTTTTTTACTTATTCTACTTTATGTTAGTGGTAAATTTTCGTCGATACTTGCATCATTTCTTGGTGAAAAATTAAAAAAAATTCAAGATAAATTTGAAAATGTAGCATTTTTCTGACTTTGAAGCTCTCTGCTTGTAAGGAAAAGGGACATGTCAAATAAATTATACATTGATTCACATATACAATATTTTAACTTTATGTTGGCATCATAAAGTTCACATGTTTTTACTTTTTGAAGACATCAGAGGGCTTCAAAGTATAGCAGCAATTTCCCATTTTTTCACGAAAATTTCTAAATCAGAATTTTTCAGGGACCAGTTAAGTTTTGAAGTGAATTTGAGGGTTTTTATGTTGGAAATCCCCTATAATGGACCCCATTATGAAAACTGCACCCCTCAAAGTATTCAAAATGACATTCAAAAAGTTTGTTAACCCTTTAGGTGTTTCACAGGAATAGCAGCAAAATGGAGGAGAAAAAAAATCAAAATCTCAATTTTTTTAGTGGAGCTAAATTTTTTTTTTACATTTTTTACAAGGGGTAAAAGGTAAAAAAAGGCCCCCAAAACTTGTAATTTATTTTCTCTCGAGTAAGGAAATATCTGATATGTGGATTTAAAGTGCTCCGTGGGTGTACTAGAGGGCTCAGAAGGGAAGGAGCGACAATGGCATTTTGAAGAGCGAATTTTGCTGAAATGGTTTTTGGGGGGCATGTCTCATTTAGGAAGCTCCTATGATGCCAGAACAGTAAAAAAAAAAAATAAAAAAAAATACACCCCTAAAGGAATGTAACAAGGGGTAAATTGAGTCTTTATACCCCACAGGTGATTAATGAACTTTCATTAAAATGGGACATAAAAATTAAAAATGCGATTTTTAACACTAAAATGCTGGTGTTACCCCTGTGGGTGCACTAGAGGGCTCAGAAGGGAAGGGGCCACATTGGGCTTTTGGAGAACGAATTTTGCTGAAATGGTTTTTGGGGGGCATGTCGCATTTAGGAAGCCCCCATGGTGTCAGAACAGTTAAAAAGCCCACATGGCAAACTAATTTGGAAACTGCACCTCTCAAGGGTGCAGAACAAGAACAGTTGTTAAAGTGGCTGTTAATGTCGTTTCCTGCAGACGTATGCACTTTCTGTAAGCCAGATTGGACCTGGAATACATATGCGACTTTTAAATGGAGATGCGATTTTATTTCTTCATAAATGGCGATTATCGCATTTGATAAATACATGACCACTGCAAAGTAAAAAAAATTACTACGTGAGCAGATTTCAGAAATGTGCTTTGAAATAAGCAAAAATCTAAAAGTCGCATGTACTTGCGCATGTGCGACTTGCACATGCGCAAGTACGTGCAACTTTTTTACGCAAAAAAAATCTACTACAGAGCTTAATAAATCTCCTTCTTTATCATTATTTATTTGCCCTTTGTTTAATCTTTTCATCCTATTAGGGACTTATTGTATCATGGTCCATTTTAAGTTACATTCCACCTATTCTATTGATGTCCTGTTGATGGAGAATTCATTCTTGTTTGATCTGCCTTACTGCCCAGTACATAGGGGCAATGCTAGCTCCTCCCATTCGCTTTGATGTGAATTACTCAGAGATTATGTGCAGCGTCCAGAGCATATGTCCCATCCGCCCTATGGAACGCCTTGTGTGTCACTCTCCATCCGGCAGCACTGTACGCAAGCGCAGCCTGGAACGCTCTGCGTACCCCTGCATCCCTGGCTGCGCTACACACTAGCACAGTTGGGATTACTGATTGCTGCATCACTTCCGTCCCGAAGCTCTTATAATGAGACACGAGGCGTCTCACTACCACCGCCAACCACACGTTCTTTTCCACTGGGGCTAAGTCTCTTCTCTTATCTGAAATTGTTCACAACCATGCTGGTCTTACCACCACTGGTTATGTAGTATATACGTACATTGATTATTTTTATATTATGGGTCCCCAGCTGCTTAAGGCTAAGTTTCAACTTTTTTTTTTTGTTAACGCTTTTTTTTGTCAACGTTTTTTTTTTTTTTTTTTTAAAACACCAAGAAAACCGCCAATTCTGCAGCATGGGGTTTTTTCGGCCAAAAAATGCTGCGGCCAGATGTTAGCTGTAAATCAATGAGAAATCTCAAAATTCTTTTTCCACTTGGCATTTTTCAGTTTGGTGTTTTTTTTAATCCTTTTGGCGTTTTTTCACTCTTTTTTTGGCGTTTTTCAGCTCCTTGGTGATTTTGTAAAATCGCAGCATGTTGAGCCACTACCGTTTTTTCCCCTGAAATCGTGGCATTTTTCTCCCATAGAAGTCTATGGGAGTAAAAAAAACGCCAAGAAAAACGCCATGTGGGTTTTAACCTTGGTGTTTTTTCAGGCGTTTTTTTATTCTCTTTTTGACTTTAGCGATCCAAAAAAGAAGAGCGGCCGGCCGCGTCTGTACATTATACAGGAGGATCACAGTTGGTGTCAGGACTGACATCCGCTGTGATCTTTCCTTAACTGCAGGTACTACTACTCCCAACATGGAGCATACTCTGCTCCATGCTGGGAGCTGTAGTACCTGCATTAATAGACAGATCGCAGCGGGTGTCAGAAATTACACTCGCTGTGATCTGTCTATTAATGCAGGTACTACAGCTCCCAGCATGGAGCAGAGTGCGCTCCATGTTGGGAGTAGTATTACCTGCAGGTAAGAACAGATCACAGCGGGTATCACTACTGACACCCGCTGCGATCGTCCTGTCTATAGCAGAGATGTGGAGCGGCTTTCTCCTGCGCTCACATCTCTGCACTATACTCCGGCTGGCCACTCACTCATTCATGTTCCCCTGTGAGTTGTGATTGGCTGCAACTATCCGGCCAATCGCCACTCTGGGTGGAAAATATGAATGAGTGATGTTCTATTCACATCACTGGCCGGAGTACAGAGCAGAGATGGGAGCGCTGCATAGAGCCGCTCCACATCTCTGCTTTATTATGGACGATCGCATCGGGTGTCACGACTGATACCCGGGCGATATGTCTATTAGTACAGGTACTACTACTCCCATCATGGAACAGTCTGTTCCATGCTCGGAGTAGTAGTACTACCTAAAAAATTAAAAAATAGAGAAAAAAAAGTGAAACACGCACACTTTTTTACTAAAACTAAATTTTTATTAATTTTTAATAAATTTAAATTTCGTTAAATACATATTTTTTCCATCACTACTGCTTTTTTTTTTTTTTTGGGTACCCAACAAATTTTGGGTACCAAAAAAAACTGCTAAGGTGCCAAAAATGCAATTTCCACACAAATGAAAAAACACCAGAAAAAAAGCAAGATGCAGGAAATTGCACTGCCATTTTTTCAGGCGTTTTTTTCAAACAGAAACTTAGCCTCAGCCTGGTTATCTCCAGGTCTCTGCACAGCATTATGGCCCAGATTTATCAAAGAATATCTAGGGTAGAGCTATTTATTTGGGTGGTGGGTTTGACTAGCGTGCATCTTATTTATCAAGAACGTGCAGCAGGATGATAAATTTTGCGCAGCTCTGCTGTGGTGGGAAAAGCTCTACCACATACACTTATTAGACACTTGTGAGGGAGGGAAGTAGACACTTTCCCGGGTCCTGAATTTGGCAGGTTAGGTGTTTTTACTTTCACAGAGCTGCCGGGACATTTTTACTTGCATTTTAGATGCTACAATCAAATTTGATTGCGGTGTCTAAGGGGTTTAAGCCAGGCATCACCGTGATTGGTGATGTCTGGCATTAGAGATGGGTCCTGGTGGCAGATAGCCACCAGGGCCACCCAGCTATGGCCTGCGCTCAGCACTTAAGCACGTGTCATAGAAGGGCAGTGGGACGCTGTCGTCCACAAGAGGTTGAAGGTTGAATTGTGGAAGGTAGAAGTGATTCTCACGCCTACTGGTAGGTGGTGTAGCTTTGCGCCTAAAAAAGTACCTTTGCGCACAAAATAGCGACTTTTGACAAAAGTAGCAAATAATAAATAAGTGACCACTGTATGGTCAACAAGAAAAAGTTCTATGGGTCGGCAAAAAGAGTAAAACTGTCTATATCAAAAGACGCATAAAAGTCTCAAAATATGCTGCTTGCACCTGAACTGCGCCAAAAAAATGCTCTAAGGCTGGAACTCCACGGAGTTTTTTTTTGGCAAAAACACCATTAAAACGCCAATTTTCCCGCACAGCGTTTTTTCAGTGAAAAAACGTTGCAGCCAGATGTTAGCTGCAAGTCAGTAGTAAACTGCCAAATGCCAGATTCACTTGGCGTTTTTCAGTTTGGTGTTTTTTTTTATCCTTTTGGCGCTTTTCAGCAATTTGGGGCTCAGAGGCTGGATTTTCTAATCGCCCGACAAAACCGAGTTTGGTGTTTTTTGCCCTGAAATCGTGGCGTTTTCCTGCCATAGAAGTCTATGGGAGAGCAAAAACGCCAAGAAAAATGCCATGTTGTTTTTAAATTTTGCATTTTTGCAGGCGGTTTTTATTCTTTTTTGGACTTTTGCGATCCAAAAAAATGATGGAGATACCTTTTTTATAAAAATTTCGTAGGGTACCATAAAAAAAATTATTAAAAAAGATACAGTAGTGATGGAAAAAATTGTATCTAACGGAATTTATATTTTTTTATTATGAAATGTTTATAAATTTTTAAACAGGGACCAATTTATGTGAGCGGGTAAATCTCTAAAAATGTAGTTGACAATAATAAAAATGTAGTGTGTGTGTGTTTTTCACTTTTTTTTAATTTACATTTTTAGGTAGTACTACTACTCTCAGCATGGAACACACTGTTCCATGATGGGAGTAGTAGTACCTGTACTAATTGACATATCGCCGGGGTTCCGCCGGGGATCCTCCTGTATAATGTATAGATGCTGCAGCCGCTCTTCTATGATCCCCTGCACTGCCATATATATACACATATTCATATTTCCCCCAGAGAGCTGTGATTGGCCAGATGGTTCCAGCCAATCACAGCTCTCTGTGAGAAATCGGAATATGTATATATACGTCAGTGCAGGGGACCATAGGAGAGCGCCGGCCGCATCCATACATTATACCGGAGGATCGCAGTGGGTGTCAGGAGTGATACCCGCAGTGATCTTTCCTTAACTAGAAGTACTACTACTCCCAACATGGAGCACACTCTGCTCCATGCTGGAAGCTGTAGTACCTTCATTAATAGACAGATCGCAGCTGGTGTCAGAAGTTACACTCGCTGCGATCTGTCTATTAATGCAGGTACTACAGCTCCCAGCATGGAGCAGAGTGTGCTGGGAGTAGGAGTGTGTTGGGAGTAGGAGTACCTGCATTAATAGACAGATCACAGCGGGTATCACTACTGACACCCGCTGTGACCGTCCTGTCTATAGCAGAGATGGAGCTGCTGTATACATCGCTCGCATCCCTCCTCTGCACTATACTCCGGGCCGGCCACTCATTCATTCATCTTTTCCTCAGAGCTGTGATTGGCTGAAACCATCCGGCCAATCACAGCTCTGGGTGGAAAATATGAATAGAACATCACTCAGAGTACAGAGCAGAGGTGCGATCGCTGTATTGAGCCGCTCCGCTTCTCTGCTATATAATGGACAATCGCATCGGGTGTCAGACTGACACCCGGGGCGATATGTCTATAGTACAGGTACTACTACTCCCAGCATAGAACAGTATGTTCCATCCTGGGAGTAGTAGTACTACATAAAATGTGAAAAAAAAGAGAAAAAAAAGTTAAACACACACACACTTTACAAAAAAATGTATTAAAATTTTGTTAGAAAAAATAAACATTTAGTTAAATACATTTTAACATCCCCACTGCGTTCTTTTTTTTGGCACCCAATTATTTTGTAAAAAAACGCAAAAGGGGCCAAAAACGACAAATTCCACACAAAGGTAAAAACGCCAGAAAAAATGCCAAAACGCAGGGAAAAACTGTGGCAGTTTTTCTGGCGTTCTTATGCCACAAAAATCGCAGGGCAAAAATCTCAGTGGAGTCCTAGCCTAAAAGCAATGATAAATCTCCCCCTATGTGACCAGGATCATTAACCCCTTCATGACCCAGCTCATTTTCACCTTCAGGACCTGGGCATTTTTTGAACATCTGACCACTGTTACTTTAAACATTAATAACTCTGGAATGCTTTTACTTATCATTCGGATTCCGAGATTGCTATTTCGTGACATATTCTACTTTATGTTATTGGTAAAATTTCACTGATATTTGCATCCTTTCTTGGTAAAAAATCGAAAATTTTGAAAATTTAGCATTTTTCTAACTTTGAAACTCTCTGCTTGTAAGGAAAATGGATATTCCAAATGAATTACATATTGATTCACATATACAATATGTCTACTTTATGTTTGCATCAAAAAATTAACGTGTTTTTACTTTTGGAAGACATCAGAGGGCTTAAAAGTTCCGCAGCAATTTTCCAATTTTTCTCAAGATTTTCAAAATCTTAATTTTTCAGGGACCAGTTCAGGTTGGAAGTGGATTTTAAGGGTCTTCATATTAGAAATACCCCATAAATTACCCCATTATAAAAACTGCACCCCTCAAAGTATTCAAAATGACATTCAGTCAGTGTTTTAACCCTTTAGGTGTTTCACAGGAATAGCAGCAAAGTGAAGGAGAAAATTCAAAATCTTCATTTTTTACACTCGCATGTTCTTGTAGACCCAATTTTTTTATTTTTACAAGGGGTAAAAGGAGAGAAATCACCCTAAAATTTGTACCCCAATTTCTCTCGAGTAAGTAAACACCTCATATGTGTATGTAAAGTGTTCGGCGGGCGCAGTAGAAGGCTCAGAAGGGAAGGAGCGACAATGGGATTTTGGAGAGTGAGTTTTTCTGAAAGGGTTTTTGGGGGGCATGTCCCATTTAGGAAGCCCCTATGGTGCCAGAACAGTGGACCCCCCACATGTGACCCCATTTTGGAAACTACACCCCTCATGGAAATTAATAAGGGGTGCAGTGAGCATTTACACCCCACTGGCGTTTGACAGATATTTGAAACAGTGGACTGTGCAAATGAAAAATTGTATTTTTCATTTTCACTGCCCACTGTTCCAAAAATCTGTCATACACCAGTGGGGTGTAAATGCTCACTGCACCCCTTATTAAATTCCATGAGGGGTGAAGTTTCCAAAATGGGGTCACATGTGGATATTTATTGTTTTCAGAACTGCTGTAACAATCAGCCACCCCTGTGCAAATCGCCTCAAATGTACATGGTGCACTCTCCCTTCTGGGCCTTGTTGTGCGCCCCCAGAGCACTTTGTGCCCACATATGGGGTATCTCCGTACTCGGGAGAAATTGCGTTACAAATTTTGAGGGTCTTTTTTCTTTTTTACCTCTTGTGAAAATGAAAAGTATGCGGCAACACCAGCATGTCAGTGTAAAAAAAATAATTTTTATACATTAACATGCTGGTGTAGACCCCAACTTCACCTTTTCATAGGGGTTAAAGAAGAAAAAGCCCCCCAAAATTTGTAAGGCAATTTCTCTAGAGTACGGCGATACCCCATATGTGTCCCAAAACTGTTGCCCTGAAATACGACAGGGCTCCAAAGTGAGAGAGCGCCATGCGCATTTGAGGCCTGAATTAGGGATTTGCATAGGGGTGGACATAGGGGTATTCTACGCCAGTGATTAGCAAACAGGGTGCCTCCAGCTGTTGCAAAACTCCCAGCATGCCTGGACAGTCAATGGCTGTCCGGCAATACTGGGAGTTGTTGTTTTGCAACAGCTGGAGGCTCCGTTTTGGAAACAGTGGCGTACCAGACATTTTTCATTTTTATTGGGGAGGGGAGGGGGGCTGTGTAGGGGTATGTGTATATGTAGTGTTTTTTACTTTTTATTTTAGGTTAGTGTAAATGTAGTGTAGTGTTTTTAGGGTACAGTCACACGGGCTGTCCGTGCATGCTGGGAGTTGTAGTTTTGCAACAGCTGGAGGCACACTGGTTGCGAAACACGGAGTTAGATAACAAACTGGTGTTTCGCAACCAGTGTGCCTTCAGCTGTTGCAAAAAACTACAAATCTCAGCAGAAGGGCATGCTGGGAATTGTAGTTATGCAATAGCTAGAGGCATACTGCTACAACTCCCAGCATGTCCTTTGGCTGTCCGTGCATGCTGGGGGTTGTAGTTATCTAAAAGCTGAAGGCACACTGGTTGCAAAACACTTGAAAGTTTATTACTTAACTTAGTATTTCCAAACTAGTGTGCCTCCAGTTGTTGCAAAACTACAACTCCCAGCATGCCCAGACTGCCCAGGCATGCTGGAAGTTGTAGTTCGGCAATATCTGAAGGATCAGATGTTGCCGAACTACAACTTCCAGCATGCTTGGGCAGTCTGGTATGCTGGGAGTTGTAGTTTTGCAACATCTGGAGGTGCACAGTTTGGAGACCACTGTATAATGGTCTCCAATCTGTGCTCTTCCAGATGTTACAGAACTACAACTCCCAGCATGCCTGGACAGACTGAGCATGCTGAGATTTGTAGTTTTGCAACATCTGGAAGAGCACAGATTGGAGACCATTATACAGTGGTCTCCAAATTGTGGACCTCCAGATGTTGCAAAACTGCAACTCCCAGCATGCACAGAGAGCCAAAGGCTGTCTGGGCATGCTGGGAGTTGCAGTTGTGAAACTCCCAGAGGCAGCGGTGAGATCGCTTTACGGCGATCTCACTGCTGCCAATGAAGATGCCGCCCTGCTGCCGGAAACTCACCGCCGGGACCGCCTGGAGGACGCAGCTCGCGCTGGGACCGCTAGGGACACCGCATGGCCGGGTAAGTGACGTCGGGGGACGGGTAAGGGACACTTAGCAGAGCGGTGTGTGTCCCGATCCCCGTGATCGGGACTCACACACCGCGCTGCTAAGTATTTTCAGAGCGAAACGCTGCTATCAGATAGTCAGATTTGACCAGCTGATAGCAGCAATCGCTGGGGGTGGGGGGTGGGGGATGAAACCCCCCGTGGTCGCATGGTAAGATGGGTGGCTATCAGTGATAGCCACCATCTTACCGGGTGCTGCGGGATGCTGCGAGTAGCGGCAAAAATGTTCATGACGTACCTGTATGTCATGGGTCGGGAACACCTTGCCACTCATGACGTACAGGTATGTCATAGGTCGGGAAGGGGGGAAATTCCGGGAATTTTTTTTATTTGACTATGCTACAGGAGCTGTAAAGTTAGTGTAGTTCACAATATAGTGTCTGTACCTGTGTGTGACGGTTTTCTCACAATTCTTCTTTGATTTTCACCCCAATATTTATTTTTACCAGCATACAAAATGACTGCTGTCTCGGATTTTTCCCAGCTTTCAATGCGGTCCAGACCTGACTCACTAGTCAGCTGATGACAGGGAGCCTGTCTGCTTCTATGGGTGGAGGGATCAATCTGCAACTAATGCAACAGCTGTAGGCACCCTGATTAAAAACCACAGGTCTGCAGCTCATTTATGTTTCAATGGGTGTGTCACGATGCCGGCTGGCAGGTAGTGGATCCTCTGTGCCGGAGAGGGATTGACGTGGACCGTGCTAGTGGATCGGTTCTAAGTCACTACTGGTTTTCACCAGAGCCCGCCGCAAAGCGGGATGGTCTTGCTGCGGCGGTAGTGACCAGGTCGTATCCACTAGCAACGGCTCACCTCTCTGGCTGCTGAAGATAGGCGCGGTACAAGGGAGTAGACAGAAGCAAGGTCGGACGTAGCAGAAGGTCGGGGCAGGCAGCAAGGATCGTAGTCAGGGGCAACGGCAGGAGGTCTGGAACACAGGCTAGGAACACACAAGGAAACGCTTTCACTGGCACGATGGCAACAAGATCCGGCAAGGAAGTGCAGGGGAAGTGAGGTGATATAGGGAAGTGCACAGGTGATCAGACTAATTGGAACCACTGCGCCAATCAGCGGCGCAGTGGCCCTTTAAATCGCAAAGACCCGGCGCGCGCGCGCCCTAAGGAGCGGGGCCGCGCGCGCCGGGACAGGACCGACGGAGAGCGAGTCAGGTACGGGAGCCGGGGTGCGCATCGCGAGCGGGCGCTACCCGCATCGCGAATCGCATCCCGGCTGGAGGCGGTATCGCAGCGCCCCGGGTCAGTGGATCTGACCGGAGCGCTGCAGTGAGGAGAGTGTAGCGAGCGCTCCGGGGAGGAGCGGGGACCCGGAGCGCTCGGCGTAACAGTACCCCCCCCCTTGGGTCTCCCCCTCTTCTTAGAGCCTGAGAACCTGAGGAGCAGACTTTTGTCTAGGATATTGTCCTCAGGTTCCCAGGATCTCTCTTCTGGACCACAACCCTCCCAATCCACTAAAAAAAAGGTTTTCCCTCTGACCTTTTTGGATGCCAGAATCTCTTTGACGGAGAAGATGTCCGAGGAGCCGGAAACAGGAGTGGGAGGAACAGATTTGGGAGAGAAACGGTTGATGATAAGTGGTTTAAGAAGAGAAACGTGAAAGGCATTAGGAATACGAAGAGAAGGAGGAAGAAGAAGTTTGTAAGAGACAGGATTAATCTGGCACAAAATTTTGAAAGGACCAAGATAGCGTGGTCCCAACTTGTAGCTAGGGACACGGAAGCGGACATATTTAGCGGAGAGCCATACCTTGTCTCCAGGGGAAAAAATGGGAGGAGCTCTTCTTTTCTTATCCGCAAACTTCTTCATGCGTGATGAAGCCTGTAAGAGAGAATTTTGGGTCTCTCTCCATATGATGGAAAGGTCACGAGAAATTTCATCCACAGCGGGCAGACCAGAGGGCAAGGGGGTAGGGAGGGGGGGAAGAGGGTGACGGCCGTACACCACGAAAAATGGGGATTTGGAGGAAGATTCAGAGACTCTGAAGTTATACGAGAATTCGGCCCATGGAAGGAGATCTGCCCAGTCATCCTGGCGGGAGGAAACAAAATGTCGTAAATAATCACCCAAGACCTGGTTAATTCTTTCTACTTGTCCATTGGATTGAGGATGATATGCAGAAGAAAAATTTAATTTAATCTTGAGTTGTTTACAGAGAGCCCTCCAGAATTTAGACACGAATTGGACGCCTCTATCCGAGACGATCTGCGTAGGCAACCCGTGAAGACGAAAAATGTGTACAAAAAATTGTTTAGCCAACTGAGGCGCTGAAGGAAGACCAGGAAGAGGGATGAAATGTGCCATTTTGGAGAATCGATCAACGACCACCCAAATAACAGTGTTGCCACGGGAAGGGGGTAAATCAGTAATAAAATCCATACCAATCAGAGACCAAGGCTGTTCGGGGACAGGCAGAGGATGAAGAAAACCAGCGGGCTTCTGGCGAGGAGTCTTATCCCGGGCACAGATAGTGCAGGCTCGCACAAAGTCCACAACATCCGTCTCCAGAGTCGGCCACCAATAGAAGCGAGAGATGAGTTGCACAGATTTCTTGATGCCCGCATGACCTGCGAGATGGGAGGAGTGACCCCATTTGAGGATTCCGAGGCGTTGGCGTGGAGAAACAAAGGTCTTTCCTGGAGGAGTTTGCCTGATGGAGGCTGGAGAAGTGGAAATCAGGCAGTCAGGAGGAATGATGTGTTGCGGAGAGAGTTCAACTTCAGAAGCATCCGAGGAACGAGAGAGAGCATCGGCCCTAATGTTCTTATCGGCAGGCCGAAAGTGAATTTCAAAATTAAATCGGGCAAAGAACAGAGACCACCTGGCCTGGCGAGGATTCAGCCGTTGGGCAGACTGGAGGTAGGAGAGGTTCTTGTGATCGGTGTAAATAATAACTGGAAATCTTGATCCCTCCAGCAGATGCCTCCATTCCTCAAGTGCTAATTTAATGGCTAGAAGCTCTCGATCCCCGATGGAGTAGTTCCTCTCCGCCGGAGAGAAGGTCCTAGAAAAAAAACCACAAGTAACAGCATGCCCGGAAGAATTTTTTTGTAGAAGGACAGCTCCAGCTCCCACTGAGGAGGCATCAACCTCCAATAGGAAGGGTTTGGAAGGGTCAGGTCTGGAGAGCACGGGAGCCGAAGAAAAGGCAGACTTGAGCTGTTTAAAGGCGTCTTCCGCTTGAGGAGGCCATGACTTAGGATTGGCATTCTTCTTGGTTAAAGCCACGATAGGAGCCACAACGGTAGAAAAATGTGGAATAAATTGCCTGTAATAATTGGCGAACCCCAAAAAGCGTTGGATAGCACGGAGTCCGGAGGGGCGTGGCCAATCTAAGACGGCAGAGAGTTTGTCTGGATCCATTTGTAGTCCCTGGCCAGAGACCAAGTATCCTAGGAAAGGAAGAGATTGGCATTCAAACAGACATTTCTCAATTTTGGCATAGAGTTGATTGTCACGAAGTCTCTGAAGAACCATACGGACATGCTGGCGGTGTTCTTCTAGATTGGCAGAAAAAATCAGGATATCGTCCAGATATACAACAACACAGGAGTATAAAAGATCACGAAAAATTTCATTAACAAAGTCTTGGAAGACGGCAGGGGCGTTGCACAGGCCAAAGGGCATGACCAGATACTCAAAGTGTCCATCTCTGGTGTTAAATGCCGTTTTCCATTCATCCCCCTCTCTGATGCGGATGAGATTATAAGCACCTCTTAAGTCCAGTTTGGTAAAGATGTGGGCACCTTGGAGGCGATCAAAGAGTTCAGAGATGAGGGGTAGGGGGTAGCGGTTCTTAACCGTGATTTTATTAAGACCGCGGTAGTCAATGCAAGGACGTAGAGAGCCATCTTTTTTGGACACAAAGAAAAATCCGGCTCCGGCAGGAGAGGAGGATTTACGGATAAAGCCCTTTTTTAAATTTTCCTGGACGTATTCAGACATGGCAAGAGTCTCTGGGGCGGACAGAGGATAAATTCTGCCCCGGGGTGGAGTAGTGCCCGGGAGGAGGTCGATAGGACAATCATAAGGCCTGTGAGGAGGTAGAGTCTCAGCTTGTTTTTTGCAAAAAACATACGCAAAGTCCATATAGGCCTTAGGGAGACCGGTTACTGGAGGAACCACAGAGTCACGGCAAGGGTTACTGGGAACCGGTTTTAGGCAGTCCTTGGAACAAGAGGGCCCCCAACTCTTGATCTCCCCAGTGGACCAATCCAGGGTTGGGGAATGAAGTTGAAGCCAGGGAAGTCCAAGGAGAATTTCAGAAGTGCAATTGGGGAGGACCAAAAGTTCAATCCTCTCGTGATGAGATCCGATGCACATTAGAAGGGGCTCCGTGCGGAAACGTATGGTACAGTCCAATCTTTCATTGTTTACACAATTGATGTAGAGGGGTCTGGCGAGACTGGTCACTGGGATGTTGAACCTGTTGACGAGAGAGGCCAAAATAAAATTTCCTGCAGATCCGGAGTCCAAGAAGGCCATAGTAGAGAAGGAGAAGGCAGAGGCAGACATCCGCACAGGCAGAGTAAGACGTGGAGAAGCAGAGTAGACATCAAGGACTGTCTCACCCTTGTGCGGAGTCAGCGTACGTCTTTCCAGGCGGGGAGGACGGATAGGACAATCCCTCAGGAAGTGTTCGGTACTAGCACAGTACAGGCAGAGATTCTCCATGCGGCGTCGTGTCCTCTCTTGAGGTGTCAGGCGAGACCGGTCGACCTGCATAGCCTCCACGGCGGGAGGCACAGGAACGGATTGCAGGGGACCAGAGGAGAGAGGAGCCGAGGAGAAGAAACGCCTCGTGCGAACAGAGTCCATATCCTGGCGGAGCTCCTGACGCCTTTCGGAAAAACGCATGTCAATGCGAGTGGCTAGGTGAATGAGTTCATGTAGATTAGCAGGGATTTCTCGTGCGGCCAGAACATCTTTAATGTTGCTGGATAGGCCTTTTTTAAAGGTCGCGCAGAGGGCCTCATTATTCCAGGATAATTCTGAAGCAAGAGTACGGAATTGTACGGCATACTCGCCAACGGAAGAATTACCCTGGACCAGGTTCAACAGGGCAGTCTCAGCAGAAGAGGCTCGGGCAGGTTCCTCAAAGACACTTCGGATTTCCGAGAAGAAGGAGTGTACAGAGGCAGTGACGGGGTCATTGCGGTCCCAGAGCGGTGTGGCCCAAGACAGGGCTTTTCCAGACAGAAGGCTGACTACGAAAGCCACCTTAGACCTTTCAGTGGGAAACTGGTCCGACATCATCTCCAAGTGCAGGGAACATTGGGAAAGAAAGCCACGGCAAAACTTAGAGTCCCCATCAAATTTATCCGGCAAGGATAGGCGTAGACCAGAAGCGGCCACTCGCTGCGGAGGAGGTGCAGGAGCTGGCGGAGGAGATGATTGCTGAAGCTGTGGTAGTAACTGCTGTAGCATAACGGTCAGTTGAGACAGCTGTTGGCCTTGTTGCGCTATCTGTTGTGACTGCTGGGCGACCACCGTGGTGAGGTCAGCGACAACTGGCAGAGGAACTTCAGCGGGATCCATGGCCGGATCTACTGTCACGATGCCGGCTGGCAGGTAGTGGATCCTCTGTGCCGGAGAGGGATTGACGTGGACCGTGCTAGTGGATCGGTTCTAAGTCACTACTGGTTTTCACCAGAGCCCGCCGCAAAGCGGGATGGTCTTGCTGCGGCGGTAGTGACCAGGTCGTATCCACTAGCAACGGCTCACCTCTCTGGCTGCTGAAGATAGGCGCGGTACAAGGGAGTAGACAGAAGCAAGGTCGGACGTAGCAGAAGGTCGGGGCAGGCAGCAAGGATCGTAGTCAGGGGCAACGGCAGGAGGTCTGGAACACAGGCTAGGAACACACAAGGAAACGCTTTCACTGGCACGATGGCAACAAGATCCGGCAAGGAAGTGCAGGGGAAGTGAGGTGATATAGGGAAGTGCACAGGTGATCAGACTAATTGGAACCACTGCGCCAATCAGCGGCGCAGTGGCCCTTTAAATCGCAAAGACCCGGCGCGCGCGCGCCCTAAGGAGCGGGGCCGCGCGCGCCGGGACAGGACCGACGGAGAGAGAGTCAGGTACGGGAGCCGGGGTGCGCATCGCGAGCGGGCGCTACCCGCATCGCGAATCGCATCCCGGCTGGAGGCGGTATCGCAGCGCCCCGGGTCAGTGGATCTGACCGGAGCGCTGCAGTGAGGAGAGTGTAGCGAGCGCTCCGGGGAGGAGCGGGGACCCGGAGCGCTCGGCGTAACAGGGTGGGGTGTCTGATATGTGGGAAGGAGGAAAATAGAATTGTGGGATTTGTAGTCAAAAAAAGAACAGTCAAACAGGAAATACAAGTTCACAAAAAGCTAGCCACAGTGTTTTGGTAATCTCATGACATAGCCATTTAGCCCCAAGACAAGCGCATATCCTTCCTAAGCATGTCCATTACTGTCTGCCAGGTACGTACTAAAATCACCTTCATTGCTGGATAACCCCTTTAACATCATGCGGCTACCTTCACTATGTTCCTGGGCTGGATAAGAACCTTTTTACCATCCAGGAATTATCTATTATCCCATAATTGTTTTGATATTATATGGGCATGCATAAGTTGGTATTATCTTTATTATATACTGGTAATGTGTTTTTACATACAATCTATTATCTTATGTCCCTTTTTAGTGACTATCATTGGGGGGGAGTCACACATACCACTGTCTCCAGGACATTTTTTGTCTACTACTATTGCTCTATACATAATGTATAGTGTAGTGATTTGGATCATCTTTTCCTTTCAGAATGTCCACATATATATTCTCTTGGCTTAGTTATACAGTGGTCCCTGAACATACGATGGTAATCTGTTCTAAACGGACCATCGTTTATTGAAACCATCACATGTTGAAGGATCCGTGCAATGTAAAGTATAGGACAGTGGTCTACAACCTGTGGACCTCCAGATGTTGCAAAACTACAACACGCAGCATGCCCGGACAGCCGTTGGCTGTCTGGGCATGCTGGGTGTTGTAGTTTTGCAACATCTGGAGGTCCGCAGGTTGTAGACCACTGGTATAGAAAGTTGTACTCACCTGTCCCTGCCGCTCCGGACCGTCACCGCTCGTCAGCCCTGCCCGGGATGTCGGCGTCCATCGCTGTCGCCGCGTCCCCGAGGTGTCCCCGACGCTCCGGCAAGGCCTCTGCTTCCCCGGTATCCGCGCTCTCCGTCGCCGCCATCACGTCCCCCCACACGCCGCTCCTATTGGATGACGGGACGTCGTGCGTAGCGACGTGATGACGTCAATGGAGAGCGCCGACGATGCAGAGGATCCAGAAGAGGATGCGCCAGAGCCCCGAGGACAGGTAAGTGATCGTCAGCTGACCACACGGGGCACCGTAAACGGCTATCCGGTGGAAGCTGAAGCAGTCTGCGCTGCCGGATAGCCGTTTATGCGATGGCCCTGACATACAAAAGCATCGTATATTGATGCTGCCTCTGAGAGGCCATCGTATGGTGAAATGATCGTATGTCGGGGCCATCGTAGGTCGAGGGGTCACTGTATCATCCTAGCACAAGTGTTCCACAGTAAGACATCTGTTCCAGCACCACAGATGTGACCCGGTGTCCTAATGCCTCATATATGATATCGGACACTTTTGTCTCTCTAAATTGCTTTTGGCTACATCCCTTCTTTTCACCCCTTCTTTCCAGTGTGGGGGACCTCACCTGGAAAGTTTTGGCCTGGGACGATCCGGGCGCCTACAGTTCCAGAGGTACTCCGGCCCACTCTTTCCCAGTGGCCAAAGATCAGGGCCTTTAGAACTTCCTCTTGGAACTGCAGGAATGACACTGTGTTGCCAGCGTACTGGGGCAGTACAAAAGAGTTTTACATGGCAACCTTGGCCAAATAAGCCACAACGTTTTTGTACCATACCCGTGTTTTCTGCATGGTGTTATATGGCTTGAGGACTTGATCACAGAGATCAATTTCCCCCCATATACTAAATGCAGTCCAGAATACAATCAGGCTTGAGGACCGGTGTCGCGGTACCTCGCACCGGGACAGGGGAGCTGCCGTTACCAAGAATTGTGGTCAGCAGAAGGACCTCCCTCTTGTCCTTATACCTGACCAGCAACAGGTTTTCATGGGTAAGGGCACAGGACTCACCCCTTAGGGATAGGAGGTCGGGAGGCCTCTTTGATTCTTCTGCACAGTCCCACAAGCGACCATGGATCTGGCGACGAGGGATGTGAACAGAGGGATACTAGTATAAAAGGTCTAAATGGAAAGGTGGTAACCCTTATCCAGCAGTGGGTGCAGAAGGTCACACACGAGTTTCTCGCCAACACCCAGAGTGGAGGGACATTCTGGTGGTTCAATACGAAAATCCCGTCGCTCGTACACTCTAAACCTGCAAAGTTTATAGAGTTTAACGCCATACCTCGCCAGCTTAGTGGGGATATATTGGCAGAAGCTGAGCCTTACCTTAAAGCTAATGAGAGACTCATCAAAAGAGACCTTACTTTCAGGGACATAGGCCTCAGTGAGCCCAACAATGTCAATCTTGGGATCTTCCTCGTCCTCACTGGGGCTTTTATAAAAAAAAAAAAAAATTGTGACTCCTAGTCCAAAAAGCCTTGTGCCAAAAAAGAGAGGATACCTAATCAGTAGTGTGCATAACTGATTATCGCTCCGTGGCAGCAGGGGGCATATAAGTCACTTAGCCCAGTGTCTGGTGACACGAACACAGACCCCCACAAAAAAAAAAAATTTTTTTTTTTTTATAAAATAAAAATTCGTAAAAAACAAAGCATCTGCCTGACAGGGATTTATCACTGATCAGAGGTCAGGGCAGGCCGCACATAGGGGTATGGTTCGCCCACACACACAACTAGACTGCTGCTGGTGGCACGGACCGCTTAAAAAAAAACAAAAGACGCTTATATCCATGAAAAAGCGCCTGCACCACAAAAAAATGGTGATCGGTGTTACGGGACTGATTTACTAACAGTAACCGGCTGCTCTTTTATAGGGAAGAGAGTCCAGCCACACACTTAGCCCCAAAAAAATAAAGAAACTGCACCCCAAAAAAGGCTGGGGGCAAACCGCAGTACCCTCGGACACCTGGGATAAACGCTGCGGGAAACATTTTTTTTTAACTAACATTGTCCCTATACACTAAAGTGCCTAATGCCACAGGATGGCACTAGATTGCCTTTTTTCACACTATGGAGGGAAGAAGGATGCAGTAGTGATGGAAAAATATGTATTTAACAAAATTTATATTTTTTATAACAACATTTTTATTAATTTTTAATTAAGTGTGTGTGTTTCACTATTTTTTTTCTCAGTTTTTTTGACATTTTTTTTAGGTAGTACTACTACTCCCAGCATAGAACAGACTGTTCCATGATAGCAGTAGTAGTACCTGTACTAATAGACATATTGCCCCGGGTGTCAGTCATGACACCCGATGCGATCGTCCATAATATAGCAGAGATGCGGAGTGTCTCTATACAGTGCTCACATCTCTGCTCTGTACTCCGGCCAGTGATGTGAATAGAACATCACTCATTCATATTTCAACCGGATGGTTGCAGCCAATCACAGCTCTCAGAGGGAAATATGAAAGAGTGAGTGGCCGGCTGGAGTACAGAGCAGAGATGCGAGCGCAGGAGAAAGCCGCTCCACATCTATGCAATAGATAGGACGATCGCAGCGGGTGTCAGTAGTGATACCCGCTGTGATCTGTTCTTACCTGCAGGTACTACTACTCCCAACATGGAGTACACTCTGCTCCATGCTGGGTGCTATAGTACCTGCATTAATAGACAGATCACAGCGAGGGTAATTTCTGACACCCGCTGCGATCTGTCTATTAATGCAGGTACTACAGCTCCCAGCATGGAGCAGAGTGTGCTCCATGTTGGGAGTAGTAGTACCTGCAGGTAAGAACAGATCACAGCGGGTATCACTACTGACACGCGCTGTGATCCTCCTGTATAATGTATAGATGCGGCAGGCTGCTCTTCTATGGTCCCTTGCACTGACGTATATATACACATATTCCTAGAGCTGTGATAGGCTGGAACCATCTGGCCAATCACAGCTCTCTGCGGGAAATATGAATAGGTGTATATATACGGCAGTGCAGGGGACCATAGAAGAGCGGCTGGCCGCATCTATACATTATACAGGACAATCGCAAAGAGGTGATCTGTCTATTAGTACAGGTACTACTACTCCCATCACGGAACAGTGTGTTTCATGCTGGGAGTAGTTGTACTACCTAAAAAAAAATGTAAAAAATAAAAAAAACAAGTGAAAAACACACTCACTACATTTTTATTATTTTCGGCTATATTTTTAGGTCCCCACCCACCCACCCACATAAATTGATCCGTTTTAAAAATGATTAAAAATGTTGTTATAAAAAAGAAAAATTTTGTTAGATACAGTTTTTTCCTTCACTACTGTATCTTTTTTATAAATTTTTTTAAATGGTACCCTACGCAATTTTATTAAAAAGGTATCTCCATCACTTTTTTGGATCGCTAAAGTCCAAAAAAGAATAAAAACCGCCTGCAAAAACGCCAAAGTTAAAACCCACATATGATTTTTCTTGCTGTTTTTTTCACTCCAATAGACTTGTATGGGAGAAAAACGCCACGATTTTGACTAAAAAAATCGCCAGTGGCTCAACATGCTGCGATTTTGGAAAACCGCCAAGGAGTTGAAAAAAGCCAAAAAAGAGTGAAAAAACAGCAAAAGGATTTAAAAAAAATTAAAAACGTCAAGTGGAATAAGTATTTTGCGATTTCTCATTGATTTACAGCTAACACCTGGCCACAGCATTTTTGGCTGAAAAAATGCCATGCGGCAGAATTGGCTTTTTTCTTGGCGTTTTTCCCCCCCCCAAAAAACAAGTATAAACTTAGCCTAACGTTTGTTTGTTATTTAACTTTATCTTTATGAACACTACAAGGTACTAAGTAGAACACTAAAGGGTCATAGGCAGAACTATATGGCGACTTATATGGACGTATGTCTTTTTTCAGCCTCACAAAGTATATAACTAAAATATCTCTTTGTTCACCCGATCAGTTATCTTCACCAGCATTCTTGTTCATGAATCTTTCATCTAAATTGGGAAGTTTCCTTCGTAATAAAATTCATACAATTCTTCCATGACAGAACCATAGTAGTAAGCCCATTGGCTTAAAAGAAAGTACATAAGAGAATAAAAGCCCATTCGGTAAATTATAACAAACTATTAGTTGCCTAACCATAGTGTAATTTCCGTTTATTTGTTTTTGTATCTGTTTAGGTGTGTATTCACACACTAGTTTGTTCAGAGTAGTTTGCTATTCTACCTGGATAGGAAATAGTTAATTCTCTGAACGAATGAGAACTCAGGTGTGGTTATTTAACCAGAGTTCTCCTGCTGGTTATTCAGTGCAATGTTATCTGTTACTTTAATGCCACTATGGCTGCTTGAGCATTTACCTTGTATTTATGTTGTCATTTTATCTGGGTTTTTAGTCATGGTTATATAGCAGGCTCCTTGTATTTTAGTCTTCGTTTAATTAGTTGGTTTTAGGATTGTTAGTTCAGCTTTGTCTGTGTTCACACTTAGTCTTGCTAGTGTTATCTGTGCTCTGTATTTTATCATTCCTGTTTGGTGTCCTGGAGTCTATGAAGACTAGTCTTGTATCTTGAGAAATATCCTGTCAATTATCATGACCAATGTTCCTCTATGTTGTAGAGTTTGGTGTTCTTGTATCGTTTTTTTTATGAAGTTGTGTTTTATATTTCTGTTTCCTATTAGGTCAGCATCCTAACCACACTGTGGAGTGTGCCTGCTGGCCAGTAGTGTCTATTTGGCTTTATTAATGGCTAATCCTTTTGTGGAGTGGGGTGTCCAGTTTGTTCTGTGACCCAGTGTGAACAGTGTCCTATGTTTCCTATTTATATTCTGCCCTGTTAGTATTTATACCCTGTTTGGTATATCTGGTTGTCTGGTAGTTTTCCAGTTTGTTTCTGGCCTATGACTGACATTTAAAAAAAATTTTTTTTTTTTTTTTTTTTTTTTTTTTTTGGCCACTGCACTTTAGCGCAGGAAGGGACCGGCGCCCAGTTGTCGATCCATCGTTTAGGATGGATGGGCAAGTAGGCAGGGAGAGATGTGTTAGGGTCAGTTTAGGGCTCACACTCACTGTCCCCACCCCCCCACCCCCCCCCCTTCCCCCCCCCCCCCCCCAGTTGGCCATGACAGAATAACCAGCCAACCCACTTGCTCTGGTGCTGCTTTCCGTATACCTGAATCCTGTTTGAAGTGGACCAGATGCAAGGACCTCTTTGGCCTGTCTGCTGCAGTGTTGGTGTACCTCCACCCTGAGCCAAGCTTCTGCGTCCAGGTGGCAATCGTGGAGCCATCTGGATGCCCAGGTACTTTTGCAAATGTTTGTCTTTTATGCTTGCTTTTGGTTTTTAGAGGGTCCAGGGGCCCCTCTTTAAATGGGGGGGGGGGGGGGGTGTACTGTAATGTGGTGTGTGTGTGTTTTTTTTTTTTTGTTTTTTTTCTCTCCTGTTTAGTTGTGTATTCACACACTAGTTTGTTCAGAGCAGTTTGCTATTGTACCTGGATAGGAAATAGTTAATTCTCTGAGAACTCAGGTGCTGTTTAACCAGAGTTCTCGTGCATTCTGGTGCTGGTTATTCAGTGCAATACTATGTCTGTTACTTTAGTGCCACTATGTCTGTGCAATAGTCTATCTGCTTGAGCATTCAATATTGTATTTATCTTGTCATTTTTTCCTTGGTTATAAAGCATGCTCCTTGTAGTTTAGTCTGGTACATTAGTTGGTTTTAGGATTATGTATGTTCATTCTACTTTGTCTGTGTTCACACTCGGTCTTGCTAGTGTTATCCGTGCTCTGTATTTTATCCCCTTGGGGACGGAGCCCATTTTGACCTTATCACTTTAAGCACTAATAACTCTGGGATGCTTTTATAAATTTGATTCTGAGTTTGTTCGTGACAGTCTACTTTGTTAGTGGTAAATTTTCGTTGATACTTGCATCATTTCTTGGTGGAAAACTCAAATTTCTCTAATGAAGGTCAAAGGTCTTAGGACTTTGGGGTGGCGGCATCCTGGGACTTCCTGACTCTCTACGCTTGTGTGGTTGGTATCCATAGTACTTTATATTATACTATATTGGCAGCAGTATATTTAAGACTATGGTCTGCATTTGAAATTTACTACTTTATCTCTAGCTATTTGATATATGCACTACGTAGTTTTAAAGACACTTACATTATAGCTGTACTGCTGCAAAAAATTGTCTTTTTTGCACATGTTGCTGCTATACAATTATATACTATGATTTAGCCCATCCCCCTTCTCTATACATGCTCCACTTGGTCTACTATATATATATATATATATATATATATATATATATATATATATATATATATATATATATAGTACAAAATAGCTCCTTTTTTCTGGGTATATTGTATTTTTCAACAATTGCGCCATTGACCGTGCAGGTTATTTAACGTTATATTGTAATAGTTTGGACATTGATGCACACAGCGATACCACGTTTAGATTCTTAAATTATTTTTATTTAAAAAAATGTGAAACAGGAGGTGTTAAATGCAGTGTGTGAATTTTATAGTGCAGAGTTTTCCAAACAATGTATCTCCCAGCATGCACAGACAGCAGTCGGCTCTCTGGGCATGCTGGGAGTTGTAGTTTTGTAAAACCTGGAGGCACCCTGGTTGAAAAACAGTTGTTTGTGGGAGTGCATGTACTATAGGTTACCTTCTCATGATACACATTCTTCCTGGGCCTCCACAGCACAGCAGCTGGGCTCCTCCCTGAATGATCACATGGTAATGACATAATTGAATGTCCTCTGCTTCCCATACACAGTTTGATGTTCGGCAGTTAAAGGGGTACTCCACCCCTAGACATCTTATCCCCTATCCAAAGGATAGGGGATAAGATGTCTGATATCGGGGGAGATGTCTTTCCGTCACACCCCCTCCCATAGACTTGCATTGAGGGGGCTGGGCATGTCACACGGGGCTGAGTCGTGATGTCACGATCTTCCGCGGTCGGGAGCCAGACCCTCCAGTGCTTCCAGAGCAGTAACGGGTGGGTGCTGGGTGCTATATTGCGGTGGGACCCCCGTGATCAGACATCTTATCCCCTATCCTGTCTAGGGGTGGAGTACCCCTTTAACCACTCTACTGTGCTGCTGCCTGTAAGAGCCTCTGCTCATACAGGGAGGAGAGGACAGGTGGCTGTAAGTATTAAGTTGCAGCTGCCAGTGGAAGCAGAAGACTGCTGTTTTAACCCCTTAAGGACTCAGGGTTTTTCCATTTTTGCACTTTCGTTTTTTCCTCCTTACCTTTTAAAAATCATAACCCTTTCAATTTTCCACCTAAAAATCCATATTATGGCTTATTTTTTGCGTCGCCAATTCTACTTTGCAGTGACATTAGTCATTTTACCCAAAAATGCACAGCGAAACGGAAAAAAAAATCATTGTGCGACAATCTGGGAAAAAAAACGCCATTTTGTAACTTTTGGGGGCTTTCGTTTCTACGCAGTGCATATTTCGGTAAAAATTACACCTTATCATTATTCTGTAGGTCCATACGGTTAAAATGATACCCTACTTATATACGTTTGATTTTGTCGCACTTCTGGAAAAAATCATAACTACATGCAGGAAAATTTATACGTTTAAAAATGTCATCTTCTGACCCCTATAACTTTTTTATTTTTCCACGTATGGGGTGGTATGAGGACTCATTTTTTGCGCCGTGATCTGAAGTTTTTATCGGTATGATTTTTGTTTTGATCGGACTTTTTGATCACTTTTTATTCATTTTTTAATGATGTAAAAAGTGACCAAAATACGCTTTTTTGGACTTTGGAATTTTTTTGCGCGTACGCCATTGACCGTACGGCTTAATTAATGATATATTTTTATAGTTCGGACATTTACACACGCGGCGATACCACATATGTTTATTTTTTTTTACACTGTTTTATTTTTTTTATGGGAAAAGGGGGGTGATTCAAACTTTTATTAGGGAAGGGGTTAAATGACCTTTATTAACACTTTTTTTTTTTACATTTTTTTTGCAGTGTTATAGGTCCCATAGGGACCTATAACACTGCACACACTGATCTCTAATGCTGATCACTGGCGTGCATTAACACGCCTGTGATCAGCATTATCGGCGCTTGACTGCTCCTGCCTGGATCTCAGGCACGGAGCAGTCATTCGTCGATCGGACACCGGGGAGGCAGGTAAGAGCCCTCCCGGTGTCCGATCAGCTGTTCGGGACGCCGCGATTTCACCGCGGCGGTCCCGAACAGCCCGACTGAGCAGCCGGGTCACTTTCACTTTCACTTTAGAAGCGGCGGTCAGCTTTGACCGCCGCTTCTAAAGGGTTAATACCGCACATCGCCGCGATCGGCGATGTGTGGTATTAGCCGCGGGTCCCGGCCGTTGATTAGCGCCGGGACCGACGCGATATGATGCGGGATCGCGGCGCGATCCCGCTTCATATCGCGGGAGCCGGCACAGGACCTAAATATACGTCCTGCGTCGTTAAGGGGTTAACAGCAGTCTTCTTCTTTTTGTGCTGGGGCTGCTGCAGGGGGGTGCAGCGGGGGCCCGGGGCCCCTTACTGTGGTACTGGCTGTACCCCCCTGATGGAACCCCTGCCTCCAGCTGTTGCAAAACAACTCCTAGTATTGCCGGACAGCCATTGACTATCCTAGCAGGCTGGGAGTTTTGCAACAGCTGGAGGCACCCTGTTTGGGAAACACTGCCATAGGGTTTTGGTGGAGACAAGCCCCATCCTTGTATCAGGGTCCACCCCTACTGCAAATTCCTATTTTAGTCCTCATATGCGCATGGCGCTCTCTCACTTCAAAGCCCTGTCGTATTTCAAGGCAACAGTTTAGGGCCACATATGGGGTATTTCCGTACTCGGGAGAAATCGCGTTACAAATTATGGGGGGCTTTTTCTCCTTTTACCCCTTTATGAGAAGGAAAAGTTAGAGGCTACACCAGAATATTGTCAAAAAAAATAAAAACACGAACATGCTGCCGCTGTCTGCTCATAGATTCCTATGGCACAGCACTGTTGATGCATGCAATTAAGATTGCATATAATACTCTGAATAAAAAATAGGGAATAAAGTGTTGAAGAAAATGTGCATAAGCCCCTTTTCCCATTTTTCAAATAAAATTATGTAAACAAAATTAACCAAAATATGTGGTATTGCGGTATGGTGTCCCGGTACTGTATTGCATACCGTACCTTGTATGGTGGTCCCCAAAGTCAGTTACTACATTCAGGTAGGGTCCCCCAGGTGGGACAGCCCCTAGTCACCTCCTTTTCTAATTTTGCAATGTTTAAATGTATATACTGTATTTATCGGGGTATACCACGCACCGGCATGTAAAGTTTTTTTTTTTTAACCAAATATCCATGGTAAAATGAGGGTGCGCGTGTATACCCCAATACACCCCCCATGAAAGGCAGGGGGAGAGGCCGTCGCTGCCCGCTTCTCTCCCCCTGCCTTTCCTGGGGTCTAGAGCCCTGCTGCCGGCCCTTCTCTCCCCCTGGCTATCTGTGCCGCTGCCCGTTCTCCCCCTGACTATCGGTGCCGGGGCAGCGGCGCCGACAGCCAGGGGGAGAGAAGGGGCAGCGGCACCCATTGCCGGCGCCGCTGCCTCCCCCATCCCTGGTTGCATAATTACCTGTTGCCGGGGTCGGGTCCGCGCTGCTTCAGGCCTCCGGTGTGCGTCCCCTGCGCCGTTGCTATGCACTGCACGGCGCACTGACGTCATGCGCCGCGCCATGCAGCGCATAGCAACGACGCAGGGGATGCACACCGGAGGCCTGAAGCAGCGTGGACCCGACTCCGGCAACAGGTAACTATGCAACCGGGGATGGGGGAGGCAACGGGGCAGCGGCGCCGGCAATGGGTGCTGCTGCCCCTTCTCTCCCAGTCTGTCGGCGCCGCTGCCCCATTGCCGGCGCCGCTTCTCTTCTCCTGGCTATCGGTGCGGGCAATGGGGCGCCGGCACGATAGTCAGGGGGAGAGAACGGATAGCGGCGCCGATAGCCAGGGGAGAGAAGGGCCGTCAGCAGGGCTCTAGACCCCAGGGCAGGCAGGGGCAGAGAAGCCGGCAGCGCTGGCTGTCTCTGCACCTGCAAAGCCGCTGCAGTTCATTGATTTAAAGCGCCCGCTTTAAATCATTGAACTGCAGCGGCTTATTGTCGTATAACACGCACATAGACTTTAGGCTAAAAACTTTGGCCTAAAAAGTGCGTGTTATACGCCGATAAATACGGTATTTAATATCATGTATATTAGTACTTAACTTGGTAGCGTCGCAGGGCCTTCGGTCATGTGACTGTTAATTCCTCTATGGTATGTTGGAGGACCTTTGGAGGTCCTTGGGGTCACATGATTACCCATAACTACTTGGTCCAATACTTCTGTCAATTATCTGTTCAATCAGCTTAAGGCCAGCCCCTGCCCATATAAGGGAGCTGCAGCCAATGATCGCTCTCTTGGGTTCTGGACTCAGAGGACAGATCCATGCAACTTGCAAAGACAACCCTAGGCCTTAAGCCTGCTGGCCTCAGCGTGAACTCAAAACGTGAGTCTTAAACTGCATCCCCGCTAAAGCTAGCGTGACTGCTGGACCTGAACTAAATCCCCTAAATCCAGCGGAACAGCGCATATCAGTCTACGGACTCTAAAACGCTTAAGGTCCCAACCATGGTTAATATCTAAGACTTTGCTTGTACAGAGACTGTTCCGGTTATAAAGCTTGCATAAAATCTTCAGTAAAAGTTCCGACTGTTTTCAGCAAACTCTCCGGTTGTGGACATTCAATTATTTCATTCCTTCCTATTGCTCTTGGGACGGATGGCGGTAGGACAAGCATTACAGAGGAACCCACACCCTGGCATCATGAGTAGAAAGGGTTAAACAGACCCCATTAAAGTACCGCACAGCTACACCCCATAATACCCTACATCCCCAAACTACCACTATTACAAACTGTAATAAGAACCACAAGGTGAATGGCGGAAATGTAACCAACCAAAGGCTTTGTGGTACATTTTGTGGTTAAAAAAATGTAATTACAAAGTACAACTGGTCCCAATGTGAAACAAGCCTCTTATTGGTCTGTAGGTAAGAAATTGCTAATGTTATAAGAAGGTGAGGAGGAAAAAAATAAGTGTTCTCAAGGGGTCAAACTCCTTCTCTTAGGACTTCATAATGGGCAGACAACACATTTTTTTAACCTTAACCCCTTAAGGACCAGGCCACTTTTCACTGTAGGACCAGAAATTTTTTTGCACATTTGACCACTTTCACTTTAAGCATTAATAACTCTGGGATGCTTTTACCTTTTCATTCTGATTCCAAGATTGTTTTTGTGACATATATTACTTAGTGATAAAATTTAGTCAATACTTGCATAACTTCTTGGTGAAAAATTCCAAAATGTGACGAAAAAATTTAGCATTTTTCTAACTTTGAAGCTCTTTGCTTGTAAGGAAAATAGACATTCCAAATAAACTATATATTGGTTCACATATACAATGGGGGACATGTATCAAAGATTTTACCCCTGTTTTGTGTGTATTTTTTTGCGCAAAATATTGCTCAAGCCCTTTTTTTTTGCGCACGTTTTGGTAGAGCATATCCTCCAGATGTGGCTTAATCAGGGTACCTTGGAGTGACATCTATAGTACACATGGATTTATTACCTGCGTTCTTTTCCTTTGCACCAAAAATTTTGACGCACGTGCATCTTTTTCCCCATAAATATAAGCCAACTTTAACTGCACGTAGCGAAATCCTTTCTATTTCTGAAGGAAAGTTCTAAGGAACCACCAGAATATTTTAACTTTCCGATCTCAATTCCTCATTTGGTTTGCTTTATATTTTTACTCCTTGGTTATTCCAAAGCACTTTTAAAATAATTTGCATATAGAATATTTGTTTACTGTTCAGTTATTCACTAGATCACTTGTATATTGTTAATTTATGATCCAAGAATTTAATACATTTACATAGGAAATGTTTGATTACTTATCATTGAACAAGATCCGTCACATTAAAGTAGCTTTGTAATCCACTTAACACTGTAGATCATTCTCCTTTTATTTTTACAATTTACTGCTTTCCGTTATACTTTTCCCCAGCGCCCGGTAAGATGGTGGCTATCACTGATATCCAGCCATCTTACCATGTGACCACGGGGGGTTTCATCTCGCCTCCCCACCCCCCCACCCCCACCCCCAGCGATCGCTGCTATCAGCTAGTCAAATCTGACTAGCTGATAGCAGCGTTTCACTATGAGAATACTTAGCAGCGCGGTGTGTGTCCGGATCACGGGGATCGGGACACACACCACTCTGCTAAGTGTCCCTGATCCGTCCCCCAGCTTCACTTACCCGGCCATGCGGTGTCCTGAGCAGTCCCGGTGCGAGCGGCGTCCTCCAGGCGGTCCCGGGGGTGGTGCGTCCCGGCGGTGAGTTTCCGGCAGCAGTGCGGCATCTTCGTTGGCAGCAGTGAGATCGCCGTAAAGCGATCTCACTGCTGCCTCTGGGAGTTTCAAAACTGCAACTCCCAGCATGTCCAGACAGCCTTTGGCTTTCTGGGCATGCTGGGAGTTGTAGTTTTGCAACATCTGGAGGGCCACAGTTTGGAGACCACTGTATAATGGTCTCCAATCTGTGCTCTTCCAGATGTTCCAAAATTACAAATCTCAGCATGCCCACTCTGTCGAGGCATGCTGGGAGTAGTAGTTCTGTAACATCTGGAAGACCACAGATTGGAGACCATTATACAGACCTCCAGCTGTTGCAAAACTACAACTCCCAGCATGCCCAAGCATGCTGGGAGTTGTAGTTCGTCAACATCTGACCCTTCAGATATTGCCGAAATACAACTTCAAGCCTCTCTGGCCATGCTGGGAATTATAGTTTTGCAACAGCTGGAGGCACACTAGTTGGGAAACATTGTTCGTTTCCTAACTCTTTTTCCCAACCCGTGTGCCTCCAGCTGTGCCTCCAAACTATAACGCCCAGCATGCACTGACAGATCATGCATGCTGGGAATTGAAGTTGTGCAACAGCTGGAGGCACACTGGTTTGGAAACACTAAGTTAAGTAAAAAACTTTCAATTGTTTTGCAACCAGTGTGCCTTCAGCTGTTGCATAACTACAACCCTCTGCATGCATGGACTGACAAAGGGCATGCTGGGAGTTGTAGCAGTATGCCTTCAGCTGTTGCATAACTACAAGTTCCAGCATGTCCTTCTGCTGTCACTGCATGCTGAGATTTGAAGTTTTTGCAACAGCTGAAGGCACACTGGTTGCGAAACACTGAGTCTGTTTCCGTGTTTCGCAACCAGTGTGCCTCCAGCTGTTGCAAAACTACAACTCCCAGCATGCACGGACAGCCAAAGGGCATGCTCGGAGTTGTAGTTTTGCAACAGCTGGATGTTTCCCCCCCCCTCCCCCCCAATGTGAATGGACAGGGTACACTCACATGGGCGGAGGTTTACAGGGAGTGCTGCAAGATTGAGATGCAGCAAACTCGCTGTCAACCCCCGCCCGTGTGACTGTACCCTAAAAACACTACACTTAAATAAAAATAAGTAAAAAACACTATATATACACATACTGCTACACAGCACCCCTCCCCTCCCCAATAAATATGAACATCTGGTACGGTACTGTTTCCAAAATGGAGCCTCCAGCTGTTGCAAAACAACAACTCCCAGTATTGCCAGACAGCCATTGACTGTCCAGGCATGTTGGGAGTTTTGCAACAGCTGGAGGCACCCTGTTTGGGAAACACTGGCATAGAATACCCCTATGTCCACCCCTATGCAAAACCCTAATTTAGGCCTCAAATGCGCATGGCGCTCTCACTTTGGAGCCCTGTCGTATTTCAAGGCAACATTTTAGGGTCACATATGGGGTATCGCCGTACTCGGGAGAAATTGCCTTACAGAGTTTGGGGGGCTTTTTCTCCTTTTACCCATTATGAAAAGGAACAGTTGGAGTCTACACCAGTATGTTAGTGTATAAAAATAAAATTATTTACAGAGACATGCAGGTGTTGCCGCATACTTTACATTTTCACCGGAGGTAAATGGGGGGGAAAAAGATCCCCATTTTTTGGGACACAATTTAGCCAGAGTACGGAGATACCACATATGTGGGCGCAAAGTGCTCTGCGGGCGCACAACAAGGCCCATAAGATAGAGTGCACCATGTACATTTGAGGTGATTTGCACAGGGGGGTCACAGATGTTAAATGAAGAATAAGGACATTGGTAGAATTGATGTGTTATAATTGGGTGCAAAAAGTGGTATTGTGAGATTAAAACTCTACATAATGAAGAAAAAAATTCTAAAACTAATAACGAGGACACACTTACTGTTTAGGTGCAGATACACTGCAGACAAAGCTCCTACTAAATAGAGCTGCGGTGTAAATTTATGCTCTGAGGAGAATTCTAAATTTAAATGCAATTCAAGAAAATAGCTGCACAAGAATGATAAATTTAACGCAGCTGCACCAAATTTACACAACAGGCAGAGGGGTAAAAAACTTCTATTATACACTGGAAATGATACATGTCCCCCAATATGTCTACTTTATTTGCATCATAAAGTTGACATGTTTTTACTCTTGGAAGACATCAGAGGGCTTCAAAGTTCAGCAGCAATTTTCTAATTTTTCTGAATTTTTCATGGACCAGTTCAGGTTTGACGGTGGATTTGAAGGGCCTTCATATTAGAAATACCCCACAAACGATCCATTATAAAACTGCACCCCTCAAAGTATTCAAAATAACATTCAGTAAGTATGTTAACCCTTTAGGCGTTTCACAGGAATAGCAAAGTGAAGGAGAAAATACAAAATCTTAATTTTTTACACTCATGTTCTTGTAGACCCAGTAAAAGGAGAAAAATCCTCTTAAAATTTGTAACCCAACTTTTCTCGAGTAAGGAAATACCTGACATGTGTATGTCAAGTGTTCGGCGGGCGCAGTAGAGGGCTCAGAAGGGAAGGAGCGCCAATGGGATTTTGGAAAGTTTTTTTTCTGAAATGGTTTTTGGGGGGGCATGTCACATTTAGGAAGCCCCTATGGTGCCAGAACAGCAGAAAAGCATATGGCATACTAGTTTGGAAACTAAACCCCTCAAGGAACATAAGGGGTACAGTGAGCCTTAACACATCACAGGTGTCTGACTACTTTTTGTTAACATTGGATCTGTAAACGAAGAGATTTTTTTTTTTCACTAAAATGCTGGTTTTTCCCCCAAATTTTAAATTTTTACAATGGGTAATAGGAGAAAATGACCCTCAAAATGTTTAACCCCATTTCCTGAGTATGGAAATACCCAATGTGTGGACGTCAAGTGATCTGCTGGCGCACTTCAGTGCTCAGAAGAGGAGTGCCATTGAGCTTTTGGAAAGAGAATTTGTTTGGAATGGAACTCGGGGGGGGGGGGGGGGCCCTGTCGTATTTCAAGGAAACAGTTTAGGGTCACATATGGGGCGTTTCCGTACTCGGGAGAAACTACAAATTTTGGGGCTTTTTCTCCTTTTACCCCTTATGAAAAAGTTGGGGCTATACCAGCCTGTTAGTGTAAATTTTTAATTTTTTTTATTTACACATGCTGGTGTTGCCCCATACTTTATTTTCACAAGAGGTAAAAAGAAAAGATTTGTAACGCTATTTCTCCGGAGTACGGAAATACCCCATATGTGGGCGTAAAATGCTCTGCGGACGCACAACAGGGTTCAGGAGTGAGAGCACTGTGTACATTTGAGGACTAAATAGGTGATTTGCAGAGGGGTCGCTGATTTTACAGCGGTTCTGACATAAATGCAAAATACCCACATGTGACCCCATTTTGGAAACTACCCCTTGTTACGTTCCGTGAGGGGTGTAAAGTGAGCCTTAACACCCCACAGGTGTTTGACGAATTTTCGTTACCCTAGGGTGTTACCCTAAATTTTTCATTTTCACAAGGGAAAATAGGAAAAAAGCCCCCAAAATTTGTAACCCCATTTCTTCTGAGTAAAAACATACCCCATATGTGAATGTAAGGTGATCTGTGGGCGAACTACTATGCTCAGAGGAGAACCATTGGGCTTTTGAAGAGGAAATTTGTCCGGAATTGAAGGCCACGTGTGTTTACAAAGCCCCCATAGTGCCAGAATAGACCCCTCAACATGTGACCCCATTTTGGAAACTACACCACTCATGTAATAAGGGGTACAGTGAGCATTTACACCCCACCGGTGTCTGACAGATTTTTGGAACAGTGGTCCGTGAAAATGAAAAATATAATTTTTCATTTGCTCAGCCCACTGTTCCAAAAATCTGTCAGACACCGGTGGGGTGTAAATGCTCACTGTACCCCTTATTACATGAGTGGTGTAGTTTCCAAAATGGGGTCACATGTTGAGGGGTCTATTCTGGCACCACGGGGGGCTTTGTAAATGCACATGGCCCCTGACTTCCATTTGAAACAAATTCTTTCCAAAAATTCAATGGCCCTCCTTCTCTTCTGAACATTGTAGTGCACCAGCAGAGCACTTGACGTCCACACATGGGATATTTCCATACTCGGGAGAAAATTACCCCCAAAATTTATAACCCCATTTCCTATTACCCCTTGTAAAATTGGTAACTTTGGGGAAAAAACTGCACTCTAGTGAAGAGAATTTTTTTTCATTTACACATCTGACTTTAACGAAAAGTTGTCAAACACCTGTGGTGTGTTAAGGCTCACTGGACCCCTTGTTACATGCCTTGAGGGGTGTAGGTTCCAAAATAGTATCCCATGTGGGGGTTTTCTGCTGTTATGGCACCATAGGGGCTTCCTGAATGCAACATGCCCCCCAAAAACCATTTCATCAAAATTCACTCTCCAAAATCCCTTTGCTTCGCTTTCCCTTCTGTCTTCTACTGCGCCCGCTGAACCCTTGTCATACACATGAGGTATTTCATTACTCGCAAGAAGTTGGGTTACAAATGTGGCGGACTTTTCCTCCTATTACCCCTTGCAAAAAATTCAAAAACTGGGTCTACAAGAACATGAGTGTAAAAAAAAAAAAAAATTGATTTAGAATTTTTCCTTCACTTTGCTGCTATTCCTGTGAAACACCTAAAGAGTTAAAACACTTACTGAATGTAATTTTGAATACTTTGAGGGGTGCCGTTTTTATAATGGGGTCATTTGTGGGGTATTTCTAATATGAAGGCCCTTCAAATCCACTTCAAAACCCAACTGGTCCCTGAAAAATTCCAATTTTGAAAAATTGGAAAATTGCTGCTGACCTTCAAAGCCCTCTAATGTCTTCCAAAAGTAAAACATGTCAATTTTGATGCAAACCTAAAGTAGACATATTGTATACATGAATCAATAGATCATTTATTTGGTATGTCTATTTTCCTTACAAGCAGAGCTTCAAAGTTAAAAAAATGCAAAATTTTCAATTTGTTCATCAAATTTTGGAATTTTTCACTGATGAAAAAAGAAATGATGCAAGTATCAACGAAAATTTACCACTAACATAAAGTAGAATGTCATGAAAAAAACTAGATCACTGAATCAGAATGAAAGGTAAAAGCATCCCAGAGTTATTAATGCTTAAAGTGACAGTGGTCATATGTGCAAAAAAGGCCAGGTACTACACTGAAAATTGGCTGGGTCCTTAAGGGGTTAAGTACCAGGGAGCAAAGGCGTACCTGTACACCCTTGGTCCTTAAAAGGTTAAGGGGATACCCTGCCGCTGGGGACCCCCGCAATCTAGGCTGTGGCACCCCAGCCATCCGGTGCACAGAGCGAACTTTGCTCTGTCGAATGACTGATGTGGAGGCTAGTGATGTCACGGTCACGCGCGCCCCCATGCGAGTCTTTGGGAGGGGGCGTGACGTCCATCACACCCCTCCCACAGACTTGAATTGAGGCAGCAAGGCCGTGCTCTAAACAAATGCCGGGTGCTGCTGGGAGATCGGGGGGTTCACCAGCAGCGGGACCCCTGCAATCAGACATCTTATCCCTTATCCTTTGGATAGGGGATAGGATATCTATGGGCAGAGTACCCTTTTAAGGTGCTGTTCCTTACAGCTCTGTAGAAGACACCATATATTAGAAAAGAGATGGGAAAAAAAATGTGTATATATAACATATAATATAAAATAGAATAGAATATAAATGTAAAAAAATATGATGATATATTATATAAATATATTATATAAATGTAAATAATGTAATACAATATATTTTACACACACACTTTCAGGTGGTTGGCTCCTCTTGGAAGTCATTAGCAAGTCTTGAGGTCATCAAAGAGGCTTTCACCATGCTGTCCATGGTCTTCTCCCTGTATATTCGCTCAGCCGTAGCGTTTGAGTGAGCCAGGTATTTAGCAAATACGTCTTTATCATTGCTGTTTTTTGAGTTACAAGCCACAAAGGTTTCAGCGTTTCTTCTGACTTGCTGGCTTGTTACTGATTTTGTTCCAAATCTACACAAGAAATATTCAAATAAGTTCAACACATTTCCATGTAGAATAGAAACATGTGAGAAAAATACTTTTTATGAAATCCACAGATAACTTTAGAAATGGAGATGAGTGAATCGAAGCAGACTAACCCAAATTCTTTACGAATTTCAGTATTTGTTCGATTCGCAATGAATGTGAATATCGCCGTGATTCTATCGTGCGAATCGCTTCATTAAACTCCATTTACAGCATTCCAGGCTCCAGGACGCCTAAAATGGCAGATCCATGTGTCAGTACATGGGGCAGGCAGGCGGGATGACCCTGAATCACATGCAGGATGCAGCCTATCTGCATTCATTGACCCCTGTGATGTCACAGGCCTATATAATCGGCAGCCACTTTGCGGCTGCTCATTTCATGCCATTCACTGCAGAGAGGACAGCTGTGTCTGTGTTAGACGCTGAATTGATCATACCGCAGTGTTCAATTTCCAACTGCTAGTCACATCAGAGCAGTGGACAGAGCAGTGCAGTACTTTGCTTGTTCTCACTAAGGACTTTTACGCCAGCCATTAACCTCCCAGTCACACTATTCAGCATTTTATCAGAGGGGGCAGATAGCTTTTCGTTGCCTCATACATATCCACAAGCTGCCTGAACTTCATGAACCGTATCACAGGAGGCAGGAATTATTTTTCAGCGCAATTGTTTATTTTTTCCACAAGAAATAATCTGCTGCCTATACTAGTCTGTAGATGGTGTAATCAGCAGTTCACACCATTCTTAATACTCTGACAGTGCAATTTTGTATTTTGTTTTTGTGGTGCTGCACGGTTTTGTCCTGCTGCTTTTTTAAATTTTTTTTCAGCAGACTGTAGTGCATTTTTCTGCCCTCATACATACCACATACCTACATCAAAGCAGTATACTATTTTGTATCTGTAAATCTGTAACAAGTCTAGATACTGGGAAAGTCCAGGCTTAAGTACTCACCAGCTGGTGTTTTACGAACATACATTTTCCAAGTGTACTGTAGCGTTCTTTTGCCCTCATACGTGTATACCACATGCCTACATCAAAGTAGTGCACTTTTTTGTACTTGTTAACTTGTAACAAGCCTACATACAGTGAAAGGCCAGGGAAAACTAATCACTGGCTGTTTTATGAAAATACTTTTTCCAAGTGTACTATAGCTAACTTTTTTGCTCTCATACGTGCATACCGCATACATCTAATTAGTGTACCATTTTGTACCTGTTAATCTGTCAAGGGCCTACATACTGTGAAAGTCCAAACAATAGTACTCACCGGTTGGTGTTTTACAAAAATAGTCTTTTTAAGCTCATTGTAGCACATTTTTCTGCCCTCATATGTGCATACTGGAGTCTATATTTTTGTATCTGTAAATCTGTAACAAGTCTAGATACTGGGAAAGTCAAGGCAAATGTAATCACCGGCTGAATGTATTTTCGTAAAACACCAACCGGTGATTACTTTTGTCTGGACTTTCCCAGTATCTAGACTTGTTAAAGATTTACAGATACAAAAATAGTAGACTACTATGATGTACGTATGCACATAAGAGGGCAGAAAATGCGCTACAATGAGCTTAAACTCTGTATTTTTGTAAAACACTAGCCGGTGAGTAATATTGCTTGGACTTTCACAGTATGTAGGCCCTTGACAGATTAACAGGTACAATATGGTAAACTACTTGTATGTAGGCATGTGGTATGCACATATGAGGGCAAAAAATGTACTATGGTGTTTTTCAAAATTACGGTTTCAAAGTGTACTGTAGCGCATTTTTTTTCCCCTCATATGTACATGCCACATGCCTACATCTGAGTAGTGTACAATTTTGTACCTGTTAATCTGTCAAGGGCCTGCATACTGTGAAAGGACAACCAAAAGTAATCACCTGCTGCTGTTCCAAACAAATACTGTTTTTTAAGAGTAGTGAAGCGTATTGTACTACCCTCATATATGCACTAAGTATGTCAGGAAGAGAAGTGCCAGGACGTGCACAGGGGAGTGGCAGAGGCCTAAATCCTTCAGGTAGAGGTCGCAGCAGGAGTCACAGCGAGAGGCCTGAGCTACTGTTTACAGCTAGTGGTCATGTCTCGCCCAGCAACCAATCTGCCGTCAATGGGTTAACAGTCAGCCACTTCATCACAAGTGACATCTAACACCCCCAGTCAACATTCATTGGGTTCCTCAGACACAACCCTCAGTTGGCATGGCCCGGGAGCAGTCCCTGTCCTCCCATTGCTTCTGTCCTATGCTGTTCCCTCCCCTACAGCAGTATCTTATGCTGTGGGTTCAGCTCACAGCCAAGAAGGGGAGGAGACAAGTGCCACTTCCTCCGCATCACTACTTGCCCGCCTAGCGGAGAGTGACGTGGAGGCGGTGTTGCCTGGGTTCAGAGTCCTGAAGCAGACACTGTTGAGGAATCTGAGGAGGACATCAGTGATGTGCAGACACAACTCGATGATGACGACTACAGCAATTGGGAGCTGGGTGCAAAAAGGGCTTAATCAGGAGAGGAGAGTTGCAGGTTGCCAATGAGGCAGCAGCTGAGCCAGCAAGGTGGTAGCATGGTTGGCAGTCAGCGTGGTGGCAGAAGGGGAAATTTTGGAGCCAAACATGCCCGGGGGAGACTACCTGCTTCACGGCTGCCTACCTTTCCGGGAGGTATTGGAACAAGGGTTTCTGGAGACAGCGGCAGTAGCAGTGAATTAGTGCGGACTGTTGGTGGGAAAATAAGGTACTCAGCGGTGTGCCAGTTTTATTATCAAGCAGCCGGAGGAGGTTCACATAGCAACATGCAAGATATGTTGGCAGGCCCTGCGTCAACACATTCGCCACCATAAAGTGGCCTGGTAGAACCATGGCTCCGATGTAGTGATCCAGCCTGCTGCGTCACCCAGTGGCCAACTGCTCCCTCCTTGAGCCAGCCAAGGCTCCACCACCTCAGCCAAAGGGAGCTGTCATACCCTCTTTCTGTCGATGCAGATGCTCCTGCCCTGCTCCTCACACTCTTCAGCCATTCCGCTAACAATCCATCCGCAAAGCAATGTTTCAAGGGAAACAGTATGTGCCCACTCATCCAACAGCACAGAAGTTGAATGTGCTCCTGTCTAAGTTGCTGGTACTGCAGTCCCTCCCTTTTCAAGTGGTGGACTCTGCAACTTTCAGAGAACTGATGGCTTGAGCCGAGGTGGAGAGTACCAAGCCGTAAATTTTTTGCAAAGAAGGCAGTTCCAGCCCTGCACAATTTTGTGGGAGAAGGTGGGCCAGTCCTTGAGCCTGTCAGTGTGTGACAGTGCACGGCAGCATCAACGTCTGTAGCTTTAACTACGGTCAGGGACATTACATGTCCTTTACGGCTCACTGGGTGAATGTGGTTCCTGCACAGCTACAACCCCAACTTGGACAGGTCACGCCGCTTCCTCCTCCACGCTGTCAGCCCATTGGTCCTGTGACTGTGCGACTCCGCCTCCTCATCCTGTGTCCCCAGCCTCCACTGCCTGGAAAAGTCTGTGGCCCTTCAACATACCATGTGTGCAGGGCACAGCAGTGTCGGGCTGTTCTTCACATGGTTTGCCTTGGCGAAAAGATTCACACAGGGGGATGAACTGCTAAGTCATAAAGAATGGCTTACTCCACAAACTGGAAATGGGAACCATGGTGACCGACAACGGGAAGAATATCATGGCCGCACTGCGACAAGGAAGGGTGACCCATGCGCCCTGCCTGGCACGTGTTAAATCTGGTTGTCAAGCAGTTCCTGAAATGTCCCCTCATCCCCCCCCCCCCCCCATTTGCAAGACATCCAAAGAATGGGAAGGAAACTTTGCATGCACTTCAGCCACTCGTACACAGCAAAGCACACCCTCCTTGAGCTGCAGCATCAGAATGGCATCCCCCCCCAACATAGTCTGATTTGTGACGTTGCCACACGTTGGAATTCCACCCTGCATATGTTGGACAGACTGTACGAACAGAGAAAAGCCATCAGCTTTCTTGATGGGGTACTCCCCTGTGCAACTTCAATGTGAACCAGTGGCCGTTTGCTCAGGCCCTTTGAGGAAGCCACATTATACGTAAATCACCAGGATGATGGAATGAACGACTTCATTCCACTGCTTCCTTTCCTACAACAAGTGTTGGAAACAATGGCTGGTAAGGGCAATGGAGACTTTGCACCTACATCTCACGGCCACATGATCCCTGTGGGGGCTAAACTGGAGGGGGAGGGGCAAAGTGAAGCACAGTTCAGGTTGTGCCAAATGGGTGGTTTTTTTGAGAACTCTATCACAGGAGAGGAGGAGAGCAGGAGCAGCCAGAGGGTTATGAGGAAGGCGAGACAAAGGACCCAGACACACCATGGCAGTATGCAGTGGATATGGAGGCAGGGAGGTCCCCCCCAGTCACTTGAACAAATATGACGATGCATGCTCGCTTGTGTAGTGACAGCTGAATTGTCACCATTCGGCAGCGGGATGACGTCTGGGTCTCCACCTTTTATTGGACCCTCGCTACCGGCACAAAATGGGTACCTTTTTTACACCCACTGAGGGAGGACAAACTGACCTACTACAGAGATACTATGTAGTCCATTGGCTGATGCCTATCGGCGCCATTGTCCATTGACTAGCAGGTCTTACGGGGGGGTCGGTCCTCTGTGCTCACCTTGCACTGCCATGGCTGCTGGGGAGGGGTGGCAGTACCAGCTCCATCAGCAGCAGCCTGAGTCTACAGTCGCTGAGGAGTAACTTTCTTCAACCGCATAGTGAAGCAACTAATCAGCACCAGGTAGACCTGGAGCAACTAGCAGGTGGTGGCATACCTTGACATGCCCACACAAACACACCTTGAAGATCCACCGGTCTTCTGGGCAGCCAAACTTGATTTGTGGCCACAACTTGCAGAGTTGGCCCTGGAAAAGCTGTTCTGCCTTGCCAGTAGTGTGGTATCAGAGCAGGTGTTTAGTGCGGCGGGGGCCATAGTAACTCCAAGGAGAACTATGTGCACGAAAGATGTGGAGAGACTGACCTTTGAAGATGAATCGGGCATGGATCAGCCAGGATTTTCACCCACCAATGCCTGATGCATCAGAGTAGATTAACCATGGTGCTACACAAACACTTCACAAATATGGATAGTGCCAAAAGGATTTAAGGCACTGCTCCCCAGTTACAAATATTCCAGCCACCATTATGGGCACTGATATTGCCACCCACCGCACCACTCTGTCACAGGGTCACTCTCAGGACTCCTGATGCTGCTGCCACCTGCAGGCGGTTTCATTCAGCCATTATTTTGTCTCCTTATGATTCTGCCAACTCCAGGCTGTCATTCAGGCAATATATACTCTCCCAGCATTATTGCCATGTTGATACCAGACCAGTAAAAGGAATATTGCCAAGAACTAGCAGAAATAGGGAACTGGTTACTGACCACTGGCTGTTGGAATTGACTGACTATCCCAGGTGGTAGATTTACCATTTTGAAGTTCCTCAGTTCCAGTAGGCTTTGTCCATTTTTTTTGTTGTGGTTCTTCAGTTGCAGAATTAAGTTGTATCATGTTTTCCTGTTCTTCCAGTGAGCTAATGTCACTGGAACACACAATACTCATATTGTCATCTAATGAAGGATCCTTTTCTTCAGAGAACGTATGTTTTATTATTTTGAATGTCAGGTGGCATTTAGAATTTTTATAAAGCCCTGGGGTCTCCTCATGCTTCAGCCAACTCCGGACTGTGCCATTCAGACACTATGGTCTCCTCCTACAGATGCCACCTCCAGGCTCTGTCATTGTGGTGACATGGGAAATGGGACTCCTTGTTAGATTAGGTCCTTTAACCACACGCCCAGGTCACAAACTTGGGAGTTAAAAGTTCCATTTCAAAATCCTCAATTACAATTTGAAAATCTTTAGATTTCTATTTAACCCCTTAAGGACCAATACACATAAACCTGTATGCCCCTGAAAGACCAGGCCTGTTTTTTCAAATCTGATGTCTGTCTTTATTAAAGAATAACTCTGGTAAGGTTTTGCCAATCGCGATAATTCTGACATAGTTTTTTTTTTTTTTTTTTTTTTGTCACAAGTCTTTATGTACATTGTAAAAAAAAAAATACAAATGATATCGGCTTTTACAATGTAAAAAATCATGAAATTTTTACAAAAAATTTCAATTTATTGCTATTTTAACACTAATAGGTTGCATATATTTATACATACTGACCAAATAGTTATGAAACTTATACTTTCAGATGTCTACTTTATTTTGACGTGATTTTTTTGTTTTTAATTAACATTTTAAATTAGACTAACAATTTTAACTTGAAATTTTGGAAATTTGAAAAGTAAATTTTTTTTTTTGTGCTGTGCAAGGTTTGCAGAAATTAAAAGGTAGAACATAGGAACACCCCCCCCCCCCAAATGACCCCATTTTAAAAACTAGACCCCTCAAGGTATTCGCTAGGGGGTACAGTGAGTATTTTAACACCATAGTTTTTTGGCAGGAATTATTACAAAGTCAGTGTGAAAAATTGCAAATTTCGAATTTTTAACAAATGCATAATTTAGGGCATATTTTGTACATCACTTCTGATATTGAAAGAAATGCACTCTGTTTTATTTAGCTGCTTGTCCCATGTTCGGAAATACCCCCGCTTAGGCCATATATGGTTCCTTGGCCGCGTGGTAGGACTCAGAAGGAGAGGAGCGCCATTTGGCTTTCAGGGCAGAACAGTACCCCCCACAAGTGACCCCATTTATATACTGCACCCCTACAAGTTATTGACTGGACCAGGGACCTCTCTGATTGGTCCTTGGTCGGCTGGCAGTATAACGCGTCTGTCTGTGACAGTTAAGGCTCCTGATGGATATATCCGCCATGTTGTGGGAATAAGCACCAGCTCATGGCGAATATATCCATCACTGCTGCGGCTGGGTAGCTCAGTGTGTCCGCTCATGACTGCCGGCGGGAAATCCGCCGCTATGAGTGGACACACAAAGCTACCCAGCCGCAGCAGGGAGCTCATTACCGTGACTGCTGCATAATGTGTAGGATCACATGGTGGACATCCGCAGCATATTACATGCTGCGGATTTCCGCCAATGCTATCCTACACATTATGCATTTTTTTTATTAGATAGATTTAATGTATTTTTAATATATATATTTTTTTACACTTTTATTACATTTTTATTTATTTTTACACTTTTTAATGCTTTGGAATACTTAGTATTCCAAAGCATTGCAGTTATATGCTGCCTGCCAGTTTTCACTAGCAGGCAGCATATCCTTTCAGGCAATGCCCAGGGCAGACCTGGGGGTCTTTGTAGGACCCCCGGCCGCCCAGGTATGCAGCAGCACCCCGCGATGCTCCGGGGTGCTGAAAGAGAGACAGAGGGAGCCCCCTCCCTCTGTCAGAACTTCTGACCGCGGCTGTAAGGGTTAAACTGTCGGGAGTGAAGTGAACTTCACTCCCGGCAGTGCGGCAGGTCCGGACAGCCGCGGCCACACAGCACCCTGTGATCGCGATGCGGGGTGCTGCAGAGGAGACAGAGGGAGCCCCCTCCCTCATAACACTTACAGGCCGCGGTCACTTCCGACCACGGCTGTAAGGGTTAAAACTGCCGGGACCGAAGTTTACTTCGGACCTGGCAGTGCAGCAGGGTCCCGGCTGTGTGATACAGCAGAGTCCCTGCCACAATCTCGTGGGTGCACTGGGCAGCACCCACGAGAATAATGGACGAGTATAGACTACCAGGTGCCGGAATGCCCGCCAAAATGGACGTCTATACTCGTCCATGAACGTTATCGGGTTAAAATGTTTGTATTTCAATGGTCTCCTCGTTTCTGCCACCTTCAGGCTGTACCATTCAGACACAACATGGGCTCCTTATTCTTTCGCCACCTCCAGGCTGTGTCATTCAGCCAATATATCATTTTCTGATGCTTCTGTGTCTGGGATATTAACTCCAAATATGTTCTGGTAGCACTAGCTAACATAAATGCTTTAATTGAGATTTCAAGATTGATCTTTCAATGTAAAGGGGTTATGAAACCCTCTGTACTGCTACTGCCTGCTCCTGTTTCTTTAAGGAATTGCTTGGTTAACTGATGCTTCTGGGCTTGGGCCTTCAATTTTTGGATGTTTTGCACGAGCGAAATACATGCTTAATAGAAATTTCAACATTGATCTTTCAATGTAAGGGGTCATGAAACACTCTTGGGTACTGCTAATGCCTGCTCCTGTCTTTCAGGAACTATTTGGCTTACTGATGCTTCAGGGCTTGGGCCTTAAATTTTTGGATGGTAGCACTACCTAACATGCATCTTCAATAGAGATTTCAACATTCACCTTTTTAATTTTAGGGGTTGTGAACCCCTCTTGTGTACTCATGCTGCTTCCTGCTCCACTGTCAGCCCATTGGTCCTGTGACAGTGTGCAACTCGGCCTCCTCATCCTCCAGTGTCCTCACCCTCCACTGCCCGGTTAAGTCTCAGTGGCCCTTCAGCATACCATGTGTGCAGGGCACAGCAGTGTCACACTGTTCTTCACATGGTTTGCCTTGGCGAAAAGTGTTGGAAACAATGGCTGGTCAGGGCAATGGAGACGTTGTGCCTACATCTCACGGCCACACGAGCCCTGTGGGGCTTGTTAAATGAGTCCCTTTGTACCCACACGCTGGGGTCCGGAACACTAAAACTTGGGAGTTGAAAGTTCAATTTCAAAATTGTGAGTTTAAACTTTAAATAAAAATAAAACCATACATTTCAATGGTCTCCTCATGCTTCAGCCAACTCCAGGCTGTCATTCATGCAATATATGGTTTACTGATACTGCTGCTAGGCCTGGGAATGAGAAATTTTGTTATGGTAGGTAGCACTATCAAGTTTCCCTGCCTACTTGCATAACCTCGCTAGACAGCGGATCCACAACTGGGCACTGATCCCTGCGCTGGGCTAATGTGCATGGGCGTCACAAGTCAACAAGTCAAAATAATAAACAGAATTAACTGCATCCTTGCCTTTTTTCCTGATCTCCGTACTAAGAGTTAGCATTCTTGCTGTTGTATATTCTCCCAATTCCGTTTGCTTGTTAAGTGTAGTAGATAAGGAAGATATAGCAGCAGGTATATAGCATACAGACAACAGCCTCAGGACCAAAGCAATATACAGCAGGTATGAGGGTCATGACTAGAGATGAGCGGATCAAAGCTGACCAACCCGAGTTCGTTATGAATTTCAGGAAATATTCAATATGAAAGTAATGCAAATGTCTCCGATTCTATCACGCAAATTGCTTTCATTACTCAATTTACTGTGATGCAGGCTCCAGGGCATCTGAAATGGTAGCTCCACATGTCAGTACATGGGGCAAGGAACGCTGGGAAGGCGGCAAGGCAGAAGGGAAGTAGGTGGGGTGAACCTATCAGCAGCCAGTCACCCCTGTGATGTCACAGGCCTATATAATTGGCAGCCATAATTCTGGCTCCTCACTTCATTACAATACACTGCAGAAGGATCATGGGACACAGAGCCTGTGTGTTACAACAGAGAAAAGCGCATTCCTGCAGTGTTTAACATCCTCCTAGTCACATCAGCGTTCTTGTGGATGGAGAGCATTGTTTTTTCACTGAAAAGGAATTTTACTGCAGCTGCAGGCATTTAACCTCCCTCCCGTCACTTTCTTCAGCATTGTATTAGAGAGGGGCACATAGCTGTGCATTGCCTCATATACTTCAACAAGATGCCTCAACTACATAAACCTTAGAGGAGGCTGGAATAACTTTTCACTGCAATTCAGTGTCTTGTTTCACAAAAAATAATCTTCTGGTTATACTAGTCTGTAGATGGTATAATACACAGCAGTCCATTCCCAATAGTCTGTACTAAACACAGAATTGCGTTCTGTCAAAAAGCTTGTTTTTTTTTTTTTTTTTTTGGCTGCAGCACTTTTCTGTACTGCTGGTGTTTTACAAGAATACATTTATTTATTTTTTTTATATTTAAGGGTACTATAGTGCATTTTTCTGCCCTCATAAGTACATACCGTATACCTACATCTAAGTAGTGTACTATTTTGAACCTGTTAATCTGTCAAGGGCGTAGATGCTGAAAGGAAAGCAAAGTGCACACCTGCTGCTGTTCTAGACAAATACTGTTTTTTAAGCATAGTGAAGCGTATTGTACTCCCCTCATATACGCACTAAGTATGTCAGGCAGAGAAGTGCCAGGACATGCACAGAGGAGTGGCAGAGGCCTAAATCTTTCAGGCAGAGGTCACAGCAGACTAGGGACGAGTGGCAGGAGTCTCAATGAGAGGCCTGAGCTCCTGGTATCAGCTAGCGGTCGTGTCTCTGCCAGCAACCCATCTGCCGTCTATTGGTTAACAGTCAGCCACTTCATCTCAAGTGACATCTGGCACCCCCAGTCAACAGTCTTGGGCTCCTTACACAATCCTCAGTTGGCATGGCCTGGGAGCAGTCCCTGTCCTCCCATTGTTGTCTTTTCCTATGCTGTTCCCTCCAGTATCTTATGCTGTGGATTCAGCTCCACTAGACACTGAGGACTATCTAATAGAGGACAGTCAGCAGCTACTGCCGAGCCAAGAAGTGTAAGAAGTTCCGACGCTAAGCGGGCAAGTAGTGATGAGGAGAGTGATGTGGGAGGTGGTGTTGCCAGGGTTCAGGGTCCTGAACACACTGAGGAACCTGAGGACATCAGTGACATGCAGACACATTGAGGATGGATGATCCGGGTGCAAAAGGGGCTTCATCAGAAGAGTTGCAGGTTGCCGTAAGGCAGCAGCTGAGCCAGCAAGGTGGTAGCATGGTTGGCAGTCAGCATGGTGGCAGAAGTGGAAATTCTGGAGCCATATGTGCCCAGGGAGATCACTTGCTTCGCGGTAGCCTATCTTCCTAGGAGGTAGAGGAACAAGGGTTCCTGGAAACGGTGGCGTTAGCAGTCAATGAATGCGGACTGCTGGTGGCAAAATCAGCTACTCGGCCATGTGCCAGTTTTTCATCAAGCAGCTGGAGGAGGTTCACATAGCCACATGCAAGATATGTTGGCAGGTGAAGCGTGGCCAGGATCCCAATGTTGGCCCTGCGTCAACATATGCTTTGCCACTATAAAGCAGCCTGGGAGAACCGTGGATCCGATGTAGTGGTCCAGCATGCTGCCTCACCCAATGATGCCCTCCTTCTGTCGCTCCAGATGCTCCTGCTCCTCCATTTAGTCAGCCATTCTGCCAACAATCCATCGTCAAAGCCATGCACAAGAGACAAGTGTGCGCCCACTCATCCAATGGGGCAGAAACTGAATGTGCTCCTGTCTAAGTTTCTGGTGCTGCAGTCCCTCCCTTTTCAAGTGGTGGACTCTGCACCTTTCAGAAAATTGATGGCTTGTGCCAGGCCATCATTTTTGTGAAGAAGGCAGTACCAGCCCTGCACAATTTCGTGAAAGGTGGGGACTATGGTCAGGGACAATACCTGTCCTTTATGGCTCACTGGGGGAATGTGGTTCCTGCACAGCCACAACACCAACTTGGACAGGTCACTCCACTTCCCAATCACGCTCAGGCCATTGATCCTGTGACAGTGTGCGACTCTGCCTCCTCATCCTCCACCATGGCCTCAGCCTCCACTGCCCAGACAAGTCTCAGTAACCCTTCAGCATACCATGTATGCAGGGCACGGCTGTCATGCTGTTTACATGGTTTGCCTTGGCGAATGGAGTCACATAGTGGAGGAACTGCTAAGTCATTCGTAAAGAAATCGGAGCATGGCTTACTCCACGAAAACTGGAAATGGGAACTATGGTGATGAACAGGAAGAACATCTTGTCTGCACTGCGACAGCTGAGCCATGTGCCCTGCATAGCACACATGTTCAATCTGGTTGTAAAGGAAACTTTGCATGCACTTTAGCCACTACTCTACAAAGCACACCCTCCTTGAGCTGCAGCGTCAGAACAGTATCCCCCAACATAGTCTGATTTGTAAAGTTGCCACAAGTGTGAATTCCACCCTCCATATGTTGGACACAGTGTGAACAGAAAAGTCATCACCGATTTCTTGATGATCCAAGCGGATAGGGGAACTCCCCTGTGTAACTTCAATGTGAACCAGTGGCAGCTCATACATGACACCTGCTGTTTGCTCAGGCCCTTTGAGGAAGCAAGCCACTTATACATAAGTCGCCAGGATTATGGGATGAACGACTTAGGGGGGCGCTGTGCTCACCTTCCACTACCATGGCTGCTGGGGAGGGGTGGCAGCAGTACCAGCTCAATCAAAAGCAGCCTGTGTCTAGTCAGAGTAGCTTTCTTCACCCACATAGTGAAGCAACTCAGCAGCAGCAGGTACACCTGGAGCAGGACCTGAACCAGCAGGTGGTGGTATACCATGACATGCCCATGCCAACAAAAGTTGAAGATCCGCTGGACTTCTGGGCATCCAAACTTGATTTGTGGCCACAACTAGCAGTTTCTCTGGAAAAGCTGTCTTACCTAGCCAGTAGCGTGCCATCAGAGCAGGTGTCTAGTGCAGCGGGGGCCATAGTCGCCTAAAGGAGAACTCATCTGTCCATGAAAAATGTGGAGATACTGACCTTTCGTGAAGATGACTCGGGCATGGATCAGCCAGGATTTTCACCCACCAATGCCTGATGCATCAGAGTAGATTAACCATGGTGCCACACCAACACTTCAGAAACAGATTTAAAGGGGTACTCCACCCCTAGCATCTTATCCCCTATCCAAAGGATAGGATGTCAGATCGCTGGGGTCCCGCTGCTGGGGATCCCCGGGATCTCCACTGCAGCACCCCGCTATCATTACTGCACAGAGCAAACTCTCTCTGTGCGTAATGATGGGCAACACAGGGGCTGGAGCATCGTTGAGTCAAGGCTCTGCCCCCTCGTGACGTCACGTCCTGCCTCCAGGCTGTGCAATTCATCCAATATATGGTTTACTGATGCTCCAGTCTGTCATTCAGCAACTGCATGGTTTAGTGATGCTGCTGGGCCTAGGACATTACCTATGTTTGTTGGCACTAGGTACCATACATCAATGGAAATTTCAAAATTCATCTTTTATTCTTAGAGATTGGGAGGCCCTATTGTCTCCATCTGCTGCCAACTCCAGGCTGTGCCATTCAGCCACTATATGGTCTCTGCTTATTGATGCCACCTCCAGGCTCTGTCATTGTGCTGCCATGTGACATGACTCCTTGTTAGAGTTGGTCCTTTGTACCCACACGCCAGAACACTAAAACTTGGGAGTTAAAAGCTCCATTTCAAAATCCTTACTTTCAATTTCAAAATCTTAAAATTAAAAATCATAAATTTCAATGGTCTCCTCATGCTTCAGCCAACTCCAAGCTGCACCATTGATTCAGGCAATATATGGTTTACTGATGCTGCTGGGCCTGGGAATAAAAAATGTTATGGTAACACTAGCTAATCTTCAGTTAACATTTTAACTGAATTTTCATTTTCATAATTCATCTTTTAATCTTGGGGATTGTGAAGCCCTAGTGTCTACTCATGCTGCTGCTAGCTCCAGGCTGTCACTCAGCCACTATATCGTCTCATGCTGCCAACACCTCCAGGCTGTCATTCTGCCACTGTCCTCATACTGATGCCACCTCCAGGCTCTCACTGTCTCTCTGTGGCAGGGATTTCTAAAAGTGATGTCTGTAATCTGCATGTCATACTGAATAACAATATTTCACTACCCTAGCACACTCCAGAAATAGCCGTCTTTAATAGACTCACCGCTAATTTGGATCAAACCAAATTTCTTTCAAAAATTAGGCGAATGGGCAGAATCTAATTTTTCTAAAGTTCGCTCATCTCTAGTGATGACAAATCAGGTTACGAGCCACAAAGGTTTCAGCGTTTCTTCTGACTTGCTGGCATGTCACTGATTTTGTTCCAAATCTACACAAAAAATTTACAAATAAGTTCAAAACATTTCCATGTAGAATGGAAACATGTGAGAAAAATACCTACTTTTTATGAAATCTGCCGATATCATTAGAAACATTGTAGATTTGATCCCCAGAGGAGGAGAGGAAAGAGTTTTGTATCTTTGTCATGCCTTAGAAATGTAGGTCTCACTTTATCATGGTAACATTTTTTTCTTTTAAGTGGTTCAAAATCTAAGGCAATGATCGCTCAAATAAAGCGGTGTGTGTGTGTGTGTGGGCACCGGTCCTGCGCTGGGTTGAAGTGCATGGGCGTCAAAATAATACAGAACGAACTGTACGGAGATGAGGAAACAGGCAAGGATGCAAAGGGTTAACAAGCAAACAGGGAATGAGGAAAATGTATAACTGCAAGAATGTAAAGTAATAACAAACAGATATAAGGAAGATATAGCAGCAGGTATACAGACAACAGCCTCAGGACCAAAGAAATATATGGCAGGTATGAGGGTCATGACAAATCAGGTTACCAGGAGATATAGCGGCAGGTTTACCATGAATGAGAATGGGTGGGCACTATACAGATAAGGATACACTGGTACATGGTCACACAAGACTTAATGCAGAAACGCACCAGGTATAGGGGCAAAGCTAGATAAGCAATAGAAAGGTATCCATACCGTGGTAAAACACATAATTTAAGCAGGTATGAATCAGTCAAGATTCTATACAGATCAGGATACACAGGGAATGAATAATACAAGACTAAACAGAACACTAGGTATAGGGGTAGAGCAAAAAGCAATGTTTCAGGACCCATAACATTGCGGAACACAACAATCCTGAATACACATCAAGATACAGGTTCAGATAACACATACAAACTAGATCGAATTTGAGCTTACCATAATCAGACACATCACTAACAGGGCTAGGCCAAAAGCTAGACAAACAAGGATAGAACTAAAAAGCCATGGCTAACAAAGTAATAAGTCTGAATTTCAGCTTTGTTCTGGTTTTAGTCCTCTTGGTTTCAGTTAACACTAGTGTTGAGCGGCATAGGCCATATTCGAATTCACGATATTTCGCGAATATATGGACGAATATTTGTCATATATTCGCTAAATTCGCATATTCGTAATATTAGCGTTTTATATATACGAAAAATTCACGTATGCGAAAAATCAACATATGCGAAAATTAGCATAAGAGAGAATTTGCATATGCGAAAATTACCATATGCAAAAATTCGCACGCCAGTCCTTCACAGTAGTATTAGAGCCTTCTTTACACCACACAAGCTGGAAGCAGAGAGGGATGATCACTGATGTGTACTGTGAAAAAAAAAAATGTAAAAAAAAAATAATATTCGTAATTACCAATATATAGTGCTATATTTGCGAATAAAATTCGCATTGCGATTATTCGCGAGCAACACTAGTTAACACCCAGAAGGCTGAGCAGGACTGAAATGCCACTCCTCAGCTGATCAGAGTGCGGAATGTAATGCCTGGCCAGGTGTGACAGATACAGACAGTATATTGTAAAATACTTTTTCTTCTTCTTTACTTCAAATTGCAGTTCTGATTTTGTGTGCCCCGGTCTTGTGTTCATGTACGGATATACCAACATAATCTTCACGATAAGCAGATCTTCTCTTCCACTCATCGATCTACAACAAAATGTGACGTTTAACCTGTTAAGGACCCATGACATAACGTTACGTCAAAGTTGAACGCCACGTCTAAAGTGAAAGTAAAACCATGCCGGTTAGCTCAGGGAGCTGGTCAAGATCGCCACGGCGTAATCGCAACATCCCGAACAGCTGCAGGACATGAGGGTCTCCTACCTTGCCTCCTGGTGTCCGATCGTTGAATGACTGCTCAGTGCCTGAGATCCAGGCATGAGCAGTCAAGCAGCAGAATCATTGATCGATGTAAAAGATCAGTGTGTGCAGTGTTATAGGTCCCTATGGGAGCTAGAACATAGCAAAAAAAAGTGAATAGTGAATAAAGATCATTTAACCCCTTCCCTATTAAAAGTTTGAATCACCCCCTTTTCCCATTTAAAAAAGTGTAAATAAAAATGTGGTATCCCCACGTGCGTAAATGTCCGAACTATAAAAATATATCGTTAATTAAACTGCACGGACAATGGCGTACGCGCAAAAAAATTCCAAGTCCAAAATAGTGTCTTTTTGGTCACTTTTTATATCATGTAAAAAGTGATCAAGAAGTCTGATCAATTCAAAAATGGTACCGCAAAAAACTTCAGATCACAGCGCAAAAAATGAGCCCTCGTACCTCCCCATACACATAAAAATAAAAATTATAGGGGTCAAGATGACAATTTTAAACATATACATTTTCCTGCATGTAGTTATGATTTTTTTCCAGAAGTACGACAAAATCAAACCTATATAAGTAGGGTATCACTTTAACCGTATGGACCTACAGAATAATGTCATTTTACCGAAAAATGTACTGTGTAGAAATGGAAGCCCCCAAAAGTTACAAAGTGGCGTTTTTTTTTCAATTTTGTCTCCAATTATATTTTTTTCCTGTTTTGTTGTAGATTTTTGGGTAAAATGACTGATGTCATTACGATATAGAATTGGTGGCGCAAAAAAGCAATCATATGGATTTTTAGGTGCAAAATTGAAAGGGTTATGATTTTTTTAAAGGTAAGGAACAAATGAAAATGCAAAAAACGGAAAAAACCCTGGTCCTTAAGGGGTTAAAGGGGTATCTCTATGTCCCCAAATTTTTTTCCAGAATGCTAAGGTTGTGAACTACTTAAACCCTACATCCAGACCCTTACACCTTCTTCACCTTAAATATTTCTCGAATCTGCTCTTTCCTTAACCCTTACTCATCTAAACTACTTTTGCAAGCCCTTTTCATCTCCTGTCTTGACTACTGAAACATCCTCTTCTGTGGCCTTCCAACAAACACTCAACCCCCCCCCCTCTAATCCATCCTCAACTCTGCTCCTCTGGCTACCCATTGCCCAACAAATTATTTTAAAGGGGTTCGCTGCCCCTAGACATCTTATCCCCTAGCCAAAGAATAAGGTATAAGATGTCTGATAGTGGGGGTCCCCAGTGATCTCCCTGCTGCACCCAGCATTCATTTAGCGCGTCTGGTACAGCACCAGAGGTTTCACATCACTGCCATGCCCCGCAATGGTTATATAGCATGCTCCTTGTATTTTAGTCTTACTTTAGTCGGTTTTAGAATTTTGTTCGTTCTGCTTTGTGTTCACAATGAGTCTTGCTAGTGTTAGCCGTGCTCTATTTTATTCCTGTTTGGTGTCCTGGAGTCTTAAGACTCATTCAGTTCTAGTCTTGTATCCTGACCAGTGTTCCTCTGTGTTGTAGAGTTTAGTTCTTATCCTTTTTTATGAAGTTCTGTGTTTTAGATTCGTTTTCTACTGGGTTAGCACCCTGACCACACTGGGGAGTGTGCCAGCTGGCCAGTAGTCTTTGGCTTTATTAATGGCTACTCCTTTTGTGGGGTGTCCAGTTTGCTCTGTCCCAGTGTGAACAGTGTCCTATGTTTCCTTATGTGTGTGTGTGTGTGTGTGTGTGTGTGTGTGTGTGTGGGGGGGGGGGTTGTGGTGGTGTGTGGGTGGTTGTGTTGTGTTTTTCACCCCTGAACTTTAGCGCAGGGCATTTACGGACTCAAAGTTGCCGATTCACCACTTAGGGTGTATGGGCAAGTAGGCAGGGAGTGTTTTGTTTTTAGGGTCAGTTTAGGGTGCTCTCCCTGTCCCCTAGTTGGTCATGACACAGGAGAGAATAGCATTGGAAGAAGGACCCTCACAGGAGTTTTAGCGGATTCTGTGAGGGATTAGGGATAGGAAAGTATTTTTTATTTTTTTTTCTCTACAGCCTCAACATTATATAATTTTTGTGGACACTAGAATTAAACGGGTACATGGCTAAATGACCAAAAAAAATCACAGGTTACTTGCCATGTTTTGGATCACCCCAGGTCTCTGAAATTTTCTAAGAATAAGGCATTCCAGAAAGTTGAGAATTATAAATCTTTCACTCTCCAACAGCGTATCATTTTCTGCTATTAAGTCCTTTTTGAAAGCAGGTTCTGCATTTGTCAATTCCAATGCCAGCTCATCCGGCATCTTAACTTCCTTGGACAAGAGCTTTTCCCTGTAGGAACAAAAAAATTTAAGCTGATTAACCCCTAGAGAATGCAAGGCATAAGAAGCTGTGCTCACTTCGTGATCCCCTAAATTTAGGGGTCAGCATACAGCAATTTTAAGCCTACTTCTGTTTTTTTTTTTTTTTTTTTTTTTTTTTAACAGAACAATAGAAAATCTAAACTAAAACATTGGAATCGGATTTACTCTCAGAATGATACCGTGTCTATCTGCACTACGTAAATACAATCCAAACACACTTGGTGGTGCAAAAAATAAGAGTTGCCTTTTAAAAGGAGAGGAGGGAAAAATAAAAATTAAAATTGTTTGTCCTTAAAGGGGTACTCCGCCTCTAGGCGGATAGGGGATAAGATGTCTGATCGCGGGGATCCTGCTGCTGGGGACCCCCGCAATCTGCCTGCTGCACCCGGCATTCGTATAGTGTCGGGTGCAGCACCGACGTCACGGCCGCACCCAGCTCGTGATGTCACGGCCATGCTCCCTCAATGCAAGTCTATACAGCAGTCACTCCCCCTCCAATAGAATTGCATTGAGGGGTCATAGCCATGACGTCACAAGCGGGGCGTGAATGTGACATCACGAGCCTCCGCCCCCGCATCACCAGTCATCCGGCACGGAGCGAAGTTCGCTCTGTGCACTGGATGTCTGGGGTGCCGCAGCCAAGATCGTGGTGGTTCCCAGCAGGGAGACCCCAAACGATCAGACTTCTTATCACCTATCCAAAGGTTAGGGAATGAGATGTCTAGGGGCGGAGTACCCCTTTAATAACAAACAATATGTATCTTTTTTTCTTTTATACTCCTTTATTACATACTCCTTAGCTATTCCCTTGCGGAGCCGCTTTTGGAATATCCCAAGTTGGCTCGGGTAGATCCCTGCCGCACTATACGTCTCCATGTCTCTGAAGACGAGTGATGTGGCATTAATAAGATAGGATACAAACCGCTTCACATTCTTGAGATAATTGAAGACTGTCTGGTGAGTGTTGCCGATTTCCAGCAACTTGTCAAAGTAATCACATGACTTCTCAATGTTATAAATGAAATCTAGTGCTGGCTTGTTGCTGTTAGGTTGAGAATGTAGCACGATTCTCATTCTTCTTCACTAAAATAATGTGGGGAAAATTCCAAAAAGGAACAGACTCTGAAATTTGGTTCTCACTGCTTGTTTATAACGCACCATTCTTAACGTCTTTGAAAGGACTTTTTGGAAGCCAGCAAGGGGTTCTAATTCTAGAGAATGCCTCTTATACATTCCTGCATCCGCCATCATTTTTTTTCTTCTTTACGGGTGGTTCCATTTATAATTGGGCTCAATTATCACAGTTTTGGTGTCCCTTTCTTTGCGTTCTTTTGTCTCTGAATCAAAAATTATGACCACTTCTAGTTTTTTCTTTACAGCCTTGAGAGCTGTGAAAGAATGAATTCCTGTTTAGAAATATTTCAAATTTACGGTGGAGTCATGGGTTCTGACTGAGTCTCCATTGTGACCCTGGCAGCCATGTTTGAGCAGATGCATGCAAAGATTAACTTTAAATACTAAATGATAAATATTATTTAATTGAATATAAAATGGTGCATCACATAGACATATTCAAACTCTGCATACAACTAGCTATACATATAAAAAAAGAGAGGAAAATGGCAGCAGCACACTTGGTGAACAAAATGGAGGCTTTTAGCGCACTTTTTGATCAAAACGTGTCCCCCATCCACCACGTGGAGGTGGCCTCATATAGGATGGGACCCCAACATTCACTCACTCCAGGCTGGGCGACATGCTGGATCCACTAACAACCTAAAACCACCTCCTGGGAAATAGGGGAGGGGCTGCACGGCTACAGAGCCACTCCCCCCCCCCCCCTCCATATTGCACAGCAAAAACACAATTAAACAAAAATGTAGCCCGCACCTAGCCCAATACACGGGTGCACGCTGCTGTGGCAAGTACAAGACATATAAAAACAAAAGAAACACAACTAGCTATACATAGTATGAGCCATGAAACATTTTAACCCCTTAAGCACATTTTGGTTTTTGCACTTTCATTTTCTCCTCGCCTTTTTTAAATATCATAACCCTTTCAATTTTGCACCTAAAAATCCATATGATGGCTTCTTGTTTGTGCCACCAATTCTACTTAGCAGTGACATCAGTCATTATACCCAAATATCTACAGCGAAACAGGAAAAAAATAATTATGTGACAAAATTGGAGAGAATTCCATTTTGTAACGTTTGGGGCTTTAGTTTCTATGCAGTACATTTTTCAGTAAAAATGGCACCTGATCTTTATTCTGTAGGTTCATACGATTAAAATGATACCCTACTTATATAGGTTTGATTTTGTCGTACTTCTGGAAAAAATCATGACTACATGCACAGACTTGTACGTTTAAAATTGTCATCTTCTGACCCCTATAACTTTATTTTTCTGCACATGGGGCGGTATAAGGGCTCATTTTTTGCGCCGTGATCTGAAGTCTTTAGCGGTACCATTTTTGTATTGATCGGACATTTTGATCTTTTATATTTTTTTCATGGTATAAAAAGCAACCAAAAATACATTATTTTGGACTTTGGAATTTTTTTGCACGTACACCATTGACGGGCTGTTTAATTGATATATTTTTATAGTTCGGACATTTATGCACGCAGCAATACTGTGTATATGTGTGTATTTTTAAACTAATTACATGATTTTTTTGGGGGGAAAAGGGGGGTGATTTGAACTTTTATTAAATGGGCACTGTCAAGTACTACAACATATCAATTTTTTTATTTCATAAGTACTAAAACATCTCTAATATACTTAAATTTAAAAAAGTGATTTTAAACCAGTTTAAAATCACTTTTAAATTCGGCCACTAGGGGTCGCCCTCCTAGTGGCCAAATGCATTCTGCAGTGGTGTCACTTATTTAGACTCATTGAAGACTGGCAAGAGTCGAAATTCAGTCACTGCGGTGCTCGCTCCCGCCTGTCAGACAGGCAGGAGTGAGTGCTTTGCAGGAAGTGGATGCGCGCAGGGGGGTGGGGGGGGGGGGGGGGGGTTGTTGAGTGTTCACCTATACAGTGTGCCTCCAGTTTCCCCACTACAACTCCCAGCATGCCCTGACAGCCAATAGATGTCAGGGCAAGCTGGGAGTTGTAGTGGGGAAACAGCTGGAGGGACACTGAATAGGTGAACTAAGGGGGGTGGGGAGGGGGAGTGGGTTGAGCGGAGCGGTGGGGCCAGGGGGGGGGTTTGCAGGCTGCGCTGCGGGGAGGGCGTACTCTGGGTGAACTAAGGGGAGTGAGTTGAGCGGCACGACGGGGCTCTGTTCTGTCACTGTTCTTTTGTGTGTGGGGGGGGGGGGGGTTTGTGGGCTGCTGTGATTATTCTTCTGCCGGGGAGTGGGTTGAGCGGTGTGATGGGGCCGGGGGGTTTGCGGGCTGCCCGGCGGGGAGTGGTATGTGCGGCCATCTGGTGTTCACCTATACAGGGTGCCTCCAGTTGTTTCCCCACTACAACTCCCAGCATGCCCTGACAGCCAATAGATGTCAGGGCAAGCTGGGAGTTGCAGTGGGGAAACAGCTGGAGGCGCCCTGTATAGGTGAACTACGGGCGGAAGTGTCGGCCCCCGCAGGCATCAGTGACGTACGTAGTTACAATTATTATTATTTTTTTTACAGAAGTACGACAAAATCAAACCTATATAAGTAGGGTATATTTTTATCCGTATGGAGCTACAGAACAAAGATAAGGTGTCATTTTTACCAAAAAATGTACTGCGTAGAAACGAAGCCCACAAGTTACAAAATTGCGTGTTTTCTTCAATTGTCGCACAATGATTTTTCTATTTCGCCGTAGATTTTTGGGTAAAATGACTGTCATTACAAAGTAGAATTGGTGGCGCAAAAACTAAGCAATCATATGGATTTTTAGGTGCAAAACTGAAAGGGTTATGATTTTTAAAAGGTGAGAAAACCTAAAGTGCAAAAAATGGAAAACCATCAGTCCCTAAGGGGTTAAGGACAAACAACTTTCATATTTTCCAATCTCTCCTTTTTAACTCCTTGGGGACGAAGGGCGTATGCATACACCCTCGCGTTCCGTCACTTTAGGACGGTGGGCGTATCCATACGCCCTTGGCATTTCCAATCACTGCCGCTCGCCGGGCGGTGATCGGACCAGGATACCTGCTGATATCTATCAGCAGGCATCCCGTGGCAATACCTAGGGGGTCCTGAGACCCCCCATATCGGCGATCGCAGGTGAATTCGGACCTGCAGGGGCGGCAGGAGGAAGAGCGGTGGCCGGAAAGTGCGGCTGAGAAGGCTGCAGTGAAGATTGCGATAAGTGATCTTCACTGTGGCCTTCTAAAAGCTGCAAAACTACAACTCCCAGCATGCCCACACAGCCAAAGACTGTGTAGTGGTCTCTAAACTGTGGTCCTCCAGATGTTGCAAAACTACAACTCCCAGCATGCACTGACTGGGCATGCTGGGAGTTGTAGTTTTGCAACATCTGGAGGGCTACAGTTTGGAGGCCACTGTTTTTCCCCAGTTGTTGCAGAACTACAACTACCAGCATGCACGTACAGTCAGGGATGCTGGGCGTGTAGTTCTGCAATATCTGGCCCTTCAGATGTTGCAGAACTACAACTCCGCATGCCTGAAGGGCCAGATATTGCAGAACTACACGCCCAGCATCCCTGACTGTACAGGCATGCTGGGAATTGTAGTTTTGCAACAGCTGTAGGCACATTGGTTGGGAAACACTGAGCTAGTCTGTTTCCTAAATCAGTTATTCTAACCCATGTGCCTCCAGCTGTTGCAAAAATACAACTCCCAGAGTGCACTGACCGTACATGCTGGGAGTTGTAGTCTTGCAACAGCTGGAGGCACATGGGTTGGGATCACTGAGCTAGAGTGTGTTTTCTAACTCAGTGGTTCCCCACCAGTGTGCCTACAGCTGTTATAAAACTACAACTCCCAGAATGTACGGTCTGTCAGTGCATTCTGGGAGTTGTCATTGTGCCACAGCTCAAGGTTTGGGGTGGCGCCCCCCCACATGTATGTACAGGGTACATTCACACGGTTGGGTTTACAGTGGGTTTCCTTCAAGGAAACTTACTGTGAACCCCTGCCTGTGTGAATGTACCCTAAAAACACTACACTACACTAACAAATAATAAAAAGTAAAACCCTACACATACACCCCCTTACACGTCGCGCCCACCCCCCCCCCCAAATAAAAATCAAAAATGTCTCATACGGCAGTGATTCCTGAACGGCGCCTCCAGCTGTGGCAAAACCACAACTCCCAGTGTTGCCGGACAGACATAGACTGTCTTGGCAGGCTGGGAGTCTTGCAACAGCTGGAGGCACCCTGTGGGAGACACTGCTGTAGGGTTTTGGTGGAGATAAGCCCCATCCTTGTAACTGGGTCCACCCCTACTGCAAATTCCTTATACAGGCCTCAAATGCGCATGGCGCTCTCTCACTTCAGAGCCCTGTCGTATTTCAAGGCAACAGTTTAGGGCCACGTATGGGGTATCTCCGTACTCGGGAGAAATTGCGTTACAAGTTTTGGGGGATTTTTCTCCCATTACCCTTTGGGGAAAAAACCTGCACTTTAGTGAACCCTTTTTTTTTTTTTTTTTTTTTTTTCTTTTTTTTTTTCCATTTACACATTCGAATTTAACAAAGTCGTCAAACACCTGTGGGGTGTTAAGGCTCACCAGACCCCTTGTTACGTGCCTTGAGGGGTGTAGTTTCTAAAATAGTATGCCATGTGTGTGTTAATTTTTTTTTTTTTTTTGCTGTTCTGGCACGATAAGGGCTTCCTAAATGCAACATGCTCCCAAAAACCATTTCAGCAAAACTCTCTCTCTAAAATCCCATTGTCGCTCCTTCCCTTCTGAGCCCTCTACTGCGCCCGCCAAACACTTGACATACACATATGTGGTATTTACTTACTCGAGAAAAATTGGGTTACAAATTTTGGGGGGCTTTTCTCCTTTTACCCCTTGTAAAATTTCAATAACTGGGTCTACAAGAACATGCGAGTGTAAAAAATTAATATTTTGAATTTTCTCCTTCACTTTGCTGCTATTCCTGTGAAACACCTAAAGGGTTAACAAACTTACTGAATGTAATTTTGAATACTTTGAGGGGTGCAGTTTTTATAATGGGGTAATTTATGGGGTATTTCTAATATGAAGGCCCTTCAAATCCACTTCAAAACTGAACTGGCCCCTAAATTCAGATTTTAAAAACTTTGTGAAAAATTGGAAAATTGCTTCTGAACTTTTAAGCCCGCTGATGTTTTCCAAAAGTAAAAACTTGTCAATTTTATGATGCAAACATAAAGTAGACATATTGTATATGTGAATCAAAATATTATTTAGTTAGAATGTTTGTTTTCCTTACAAGCAGAGAGCTTCAAAGTTAGAAAAATGCATCATTTCTTGGTGAAAAATTCCAAAATTTGATGAAAAAATTGTGGACAAAAATTTACACTAACGTAAAGTAGAATGTCACAAAAAAAACAATCTCTGCATCAGAATGAAAAGTAAAAGCATCCCAGAGTTAGTAATGCTTGAAGTGACAGTGGTCAGAATTGCAAAAAATGCTCCCGTCCTTAGGGTTATAATGGGCTCTGTCCCCAAGGAGTTAATAGACATAACTTTTTTTTTTTACACCACTGTGTGTGGGGGGTATTTTTACATAGTGCAGATACTGACACAATATCATTATTCTGAGGGTCAATGATTCCAATGTGTTAGTTTTGTTTTTTTAACAGTACAATAGAAAATCTAAAGTGTGCTTAAAATTGCTCTATGCGTTTTGCCGTATATGGGGATGTATGGGGGCTCATTTTTTTTTTTTTTAATCATCTGTAGTTTATTGGTAGCCCATTTTGTACATGTAACTTTTTTTAATCACTTTTTATAAAAAAACATTTTCTGGGATGTGATGCAACCAAAAATCTTACAATACCATTTTGGAATTTATTTTCTCCAGCGGCAGCACCCCCACGATCAGACATCTTATCCCTTATCCTTTGTATAGGGCATAAGATTTCATGGGGCGGAGGTCCCCTTTAATCTTTTGAATCTTTAATTATTGGAGCTTTACTATCTTGCAGATACTATACTACCTGACATTTTATGTGCATTTTGTATGTTAATCTGTTGCTACCTTGGATTTGTACTAATCATTGCATTTATTGCATCTTTTACAAGCCTGTCCCATGTGTCCGGAGATCCTGGTTTTCCTTTTCTCTATGCTTACTCTGGTCCGTGTTTTATGGCTTTTTGTGGAGACTGACATCACCTGGCCAGACATTCACTAGGACATTTCTCATAGGTTTGAGTATATATTATAATTATATTTATATATCACAAATGATGCATAACAAAGAGCACTTCATTACATCTACCCATTTCAAGCAGGTCGACGTAAAAAGCTACGTTGACCACCTCAGTGCCCACTATAAACAGTGGTTAAAGAATGTGCCTTATAGACAATATAAAAGGGTAGGTAAAAACTGACACCACTTTCAAACAGGCGAAGATTTTATCCAATCGGTTTAGGGAGGAGAATTGCCCAGAGTCCATCATCAGGGATGCTTACAAGAGGGTAAGACAAAAGCCAAATGGAGTGCCTAAAATCCGACAAAATGGGAAATGTGGATACTGATATGGATGCAAGACAGACTAAATTTTATCACTACCTATTGTAATTCCGTAACGGAAATTAAGGAAATCTTGAATAGTCATTGGCATATCCTACAAAACGATGACCTGCTTAGGTGCCGGTTACCCAATATGCCGCAGGTTACATTTAGACGGGCACCCACTCTCAAAAATATCTTTGCTCCAAGCATTATCAAACACAAGGCAGCTGTAACTAATCCTATTTTGCCACCTGGATCATTCAAACCATCTCCTGCTATAACATTTAAAACCATATCCTACATTATACAAACAGTATCCGGAATTTTGGACTAGGTATTGAACATGGGTGTATTAATTTATTAATGCTTCTCTTCCCCTTTTTTATCCCATCCAATTTTAACCTCTATAATATCAGGGGTAGTGCAGCTCAGTCAATAAATAGCCTGAGGTTAACTGGTAAGGTCTGATTACCCCAAGACCAAGAAATATGTAGATAAATATAATGAAGAAATTATATGACCAGTCCTCAAGGATATTGAAAAGAGTGAAAAAGAGAGAGAATAGAAAGGAAGAAGCAAAAAGATGGAGATGAAAGATGTGAACAAATTGACAGATAGTAGATCACAAATAAAAGTATGGAAATTAAACTAATGCTGACCACAGTAATCCTATCTTGATTACAGTGATAATAAAATACCTGCAAAATAAAACTTAAACAATCATGTACATTTATTAAGTGAAAATAATAATAAAATATTAAAACACCTGGGCAGGGCCCTTGCCCAGGTATTAGAGATATGCTTAAAAAAATTAACTTATAAAAATTCTTGTAAATGATAGATTGCCAACCTTCTTATATACAATATTTTATAAGCAATTATTTTTATAAGATGGCAGCCAATGGCCAAAGTCAATGTGATAGTTCTAGTCTATTTTAGCGGCCACAGTAGTTGGAATTGTTCATCTCATGAAGCCAATGTACTGTATTATACTAAGTGTTCCGTTAAATATAGCGGATGAGATGAGCGATAGTTATGCCTCATTTTTACACTTGCGCACCATTATCAATTTTGTCAGCTTTATCTATTTGTTTACTTTACTTCTATACACATATGCTATGATTTATCTTTATATACACTTTTTCATTATTTTACTTTTATATTCACATTCTGAGTATTCATCATACACTATTTATTTAATCCCCAACTCCTTTTCACACATATTCCTTACAATGTTTAACTTACACTGCTATATGTATGTGTGTGTATATATATGTGTGTATATTATAAATTATATGTACCCACACATATACCACACATATATTTCCCTTTTTTTCACTGATCCACATTGAACATATATTTCCAATTCTCATATATATTTATTCTCTTCTACATTCTTATTCCCATATTCCACTACTCCAGGTTTCTCTTTGTACTGTCACTTTCCCACACCCACTAATGACATCACTTACATTTTCATTATATATACCTGCATGCCATCCACTAGCCCTTTTTCTAATATGTCAAGGCTACTGAGGAATACCACAATTGTGGTGAAATGCGTTTAGCCTCAATCTTTAAGTATTGCCACAACCATATTTTATTTATATCAGCCACCAAGTCAGCCAATACCGCCTTGCCAGCGCTGCAGTACCCAGACTCGTGGCCCACTACTGAATAGCGCGCTATTCACACCACGAGGACGCCGTCTCACAGCCGATCGCTACTCCTTAGGCCGACGGGCGAGTAGTGCCCAGCATAACTCCATTCACCCACTGCCTCATATTGGATGCCAGCTCTATACATCAGAGAACAGCGCATCATTTGGGACCAACATACATCCACATACGCTTTCCCGGAGGAACCCCTGCACCTATGCCAGGTTGGTGGTTGCCCTCGTTTTAGTCCGTGCGGGCGCTGATTCATCCCAGTCTCCAGGAGTCTGCCGCTCCGGAGACAGTCAGCTGCCGTACAACACGGTTAAGACTACAAATAAGGTACCGCTCTGAATGTCCTATACTGTGATCGTTCTTTGAAGTAAAGTGGGAGGCATAACTGTATCGCTCATCTCATCCGCTATATTTAACGGACACTTTGTATCCATTTTGTTACCAATACAGTACATTGGCTTCATGAGATGAACAATTCAAACTACTGTGGCTGCTAAAATAGACTAGAACTATCACATGGACTTTGGCCATTGGCTGCTATCTTATATACAATATTTTTTATAAACAATTATTTTTATAAGAAGGTTGGCAATCTATCATTTACAAGAAATTTTAGAAGTTAATTTTTTTTAAGCATATCTCTAATACCTGGGCAAGGGCCCTGCCCAGGTGTTTTAATATTTTATTATTTTCACTTAATAAATGTACATGATTTAAGTTTTATTTTGCAGGTATTTTTATCACTGTAATAAAGATAGGATTACTGTGGTCAGCATTAGTTTAATTTCCATACTTTTATTTGATCTGTCAATTTGTCCATCTTTCATCTCCATCTTTTTGCTTCTTCCTTTCTATTCTTTCTCTTTTTTCACTCTACCATTTTAACTCGTGCTACTCCATGTCACATTATGTACTGGATTTTGATTAGTTTTGGGCGCTCACGGTTTTCTTCCTCGAATATGCGAATATAAGGAATACGTGAATTCGCGAATATAGGATGAACATTCGTCTATATATTCGCGAAATATCGCAAATTCTAATATGGCCAATGCCACTCATCACTAATTTTGATGTCATCCCAATATATATTTTAGCCCACATGATGTGCTTATGTACAGCACACTAAATCATTAGCACCTATGTATGCATGTTTTGTCACTTTCCCTTTTAATTACAATTGATTATAAGAGCTTACAGTCACCTTAATAAGGAAATATCCTCGCTGAAATCTGCAGTTGGTTTGTGTCTTAATTATCAAGTAGCGCAGTGAGAGCACAACCTTTTTCCTGAGATCGCGCTCACTCTGCCATTTACTGACTCATTCAGTTCCCACTGCCGCGAGCGCACACTGAAGGAGCAGATCACAGCGCTTCCTATGATATTCTCATGCCTGTGATGTGTTGATCAGGAGCAGCGAAACAACTTTGTGCTGCAAATCCATATGAGTGCGATCATAGCCCTGTAAACAGCAGGACCAGATTAAGACTGCCTGGAAGACGGAGCACTTCATTATGATGGGGGCCCCCCCCCCCTTCCCTTCCACTGAGACCTGTAGTGGGCCTGTCAAGTAAGGAACAGACTGAGACCAAAGATAGGCCTGGGTATATTAGACTGTCTTTTTTTTTTTTTTTTTTTTTTTTTTTTTTTTTTTGGGTGGGTGTCAGTCAGGCCCCCATTAACATAAAATGGCTGCATGGTGTAAAATCAATTCAGAACAAGTCACTCTTTCCATCTGTTGCAAAGCTACAACACCCATTATGTCTGGAGAGCTTCAGGCATTATAGGAGTTGTAGTTCTGTAACAGCTGGAGCCTCAAATTGGGGTACAGTGTCATCCATTATTACTGCAAAACTTAGAAGTGAGGAGAGATCTAATGGAACAGTCAGGAGAAAACACAAACATAAAATTACTCGCAGGAGACCTGTCTTTACTTTTCTTCTTCATCTGGTCCAGACGCCAGGTCGTCTTCCAGCTCCATCTTACTCTAAAGTTTGACGCCCAGACATCATTGGTTCCTCACTCTGCCAGCTGATCATCATCCTCTGTATAAAAACAATCATTATAACCCTTCAAGAGACTATGCTTCCTAAATATAATACTGCCAAGCCCTGTGTACTCTATATTATACTGCCAATCATGCCCTCTAAAAATATTACCACACACTGTCTTCCGTAGTCTGCACAGAGCAGCAGCATCCATCCCATTGAAAACAAGCAAAATTCTGCTGGCGGAAGTTCGTAGTGTGGACGAGCCCTAATTCCCCCAGACCCCTCTGCCCCCCCCCCCCAAGACCCCCAAGTCCTCCTCCAGACTCCTGCTCCCAGAGACCCCTAAGGCTAGGTTCCACCATTTTTTTATTTATTTTTTTATTTTTTACCTGCAAAAACACAAACTGCTACTGCCTTTTCCTGTGTTATGGTAATTTTTTGGCATTTTTTTTTCTTGTGCTTTTGCCTTCTCTGGAAACTTAGCCTTAGTCCTCCCCTGGTCCTTTAAGGGGTACTCCACCCCTAGACATCTTATCCCCTATCCAAAGGATAGGGGTTAAGATGTCTAGGGGTGGAGTACCCCTTTAAGTCCCCCCCTTCAACACTCCTGGTCCTTCTCCACTATTCCACTTTTCTGCACCCCCTACCGCCCCCCCCCCCCCTCAGTCCCCTTCACACTCCTCTGCCCCCTTTACCAAACCCACACTTACCTTACCTCCCCCCCCCCCCAAACAACCTCACTTCAGCCCCCCATGCCCTCCTGGTCCTTCTCCACTACACTTTTCTCCACCAACCCCCCCCCCCCCCCCCACATTACGTTGGCAGTGTCCCCCCCCCACTGACATACAGCCTCCAGCCATATACACTGTATGGCTGGAGACTGTATGTCTGTGTACTACCCACTTCAGTGCTCAGACCACCGCTCCTTTGGTCCGGGGTCATGATCTACTGCAATGGCCTAGGGGCCATAGCAGTAGGTCCCGGGACCGGAGGAGTGGTGGTCGGAGCACTGAAGATGACATGTAGGTAACTTGCCATGCGTGCATCCTCGCTGCTCTGCTCCTATGGGCGCACGCACCGGACGTCAGCAATGTCCCTGCGTGCGCTACCTCCTGGCGGCCCCTGCGTTAAAGTTGTTGCGGGGCCACAGAAAGGTAACTGGGACATCCTTGTCTCCCAAAAAGATCTTTCAGGACACAGGGATGTCTTGCTGAATGTAAAATAAATGACTATAGCTCTGAACTATATGCCTCATCATCCCCCCCCCCCCCCAACTTTCATTCCCCTTGATCCTCAGTTCCCCCCCCCTCCTCCCCCTTTTATCAGCCTCTGTGCCATATTTAACCCCCCCGCCCATTTTTCATATTTCCTTACCTGGCCGCGCTCGGCAGGCTCAGGTGATGCGTCGGGTCTTGTGGGCTGTGATGAGTGACGTCTCCTGCGGCTCCTCTGCACAGCATCAGGGACGTCACTCGTCATTTCCTGCAGCGCTGGGGTGTGATGAAGAAAACTCTGCCCTGCAGGTAATGAGTGACTCCCCTGACATTGTGCAGAGGAGCCGAAGGAGATGTCACTCGTCACAGCAGCCCACATGACCAGACGCATCACCTGAGCCTGCTGAGCGCGGCCAGGTAAGGAAATATGAAATATAGAAAAAGCAGGAGGAGTCCGGGGCGGGCCCACAGGAGCCGCCGCTGGTCACTGTTTTAAAGTGGCCGCGGCCGGGCTATCGCAGCCCGCAGGGATGTCCCGCATGTGACTGTCCCCTGCGGTCACGGGGCCTAGAGCAGGCGCTCAATGAGCGCCAATGATGATCCAGCCCTGGTAAACAGGAGCACAGCTCTTACTAAGATTTTGTTTTGGCAGCCTCGTTTTGGATTTCATTCAGGTCTCATTGTAAACTGTGGGCAGTGAACAATGAGACCTCAGCGCTGCCGAAAATTGATATTATATAGCCCCACTTTTTTTTTTTTTATGTATTAATCTAAAACAAAATTGTTATGAAGTTAAAAGACTATCTATATTATGCATGGTTTTAAAAACTTTGTACTTTAACTGACCTGTGACCCGGATCAAGTTTGTCCCTGGGTCTTTTAAACTGTGTGTGTGCATCCTTATGTTATGCCTGATGAAGAGTCCGATGCGGGCTCAAAACTTTTGTTGCATCAATGAAATTAATATCCTTACTGTGAGCCAAAGTTGCCACAATTTTTTTTCTGGAGGGGGATGCGCCAGTAAGGAAGTCCTCCTCCTTTTTTTTTTTTTCCCCATTGGAGTTTTCCACAACTTAATTTGAGTATATAAATTAGGCACTGCATCATTCACTCTTTGTCTCATAACTAAGAGCGGTCATCAGCTTGAAATGCATCAGTGTTTGGTGTTATCTCACGTATTTTTTGTTGTATATGGAATTTTAAATAAAGTTTATTAGTACGTTTACTTATGCTGGAGGTAGATTTTCCATAAATGAAGGAACAATGAAAAATCCCTTAAGGGATTAAAAACTTTAACTTTGGCGCATCAGAAATGCAAAGGACACATGAAACCCTAATCATGAATATGATAGAGTAAATTAAAATTTATTTTGAAAAGGAGAAAAAGGGGATCATTATACACAAGGCCCCAAATGTTTCCCACCTTAGATGTTCACACCCAGGATTCTCTTTGGTCGGTTGTCCACATTTTTTTCCTGTCTGTATTTGGGGTCTTCTCTGGGGTTCTTGGTCTAGAATCCTTAATTTTCAGTCGACATTTCTTTTCGTGTCTTACCGTTGCTTGGAATAAATTTTTTTTTTTTTAAATGTCACTAAAATACAATTGTTCTATTGGATTAACCCCTTAAGGACCCGGGCTTTTTCGGTTTTTTCATTTTCAATTTTTCCTCCTTAACTTTAAAAAATCATAACTCTTTAAAATTTTCACCTAAAATTCTATATGATGGATTATTTTTTGCGTCACTAATTCTACTTTGTAATGACATTAGTAATTTTACCCAAAAATCGACGGTAAAACGGGAAAAAAAATCAATGTGCGACAAAATTGATGAAAAAACACTATTTTGTAAGTTTTGGGGGCTTCCGTTTCTACGTAGTACATTTTTTGGCAAAAACGACACCTTCTCTTTATTCTGTAGGTCCATACAGTTAAAATGATACCCTACTTGTATATGTTTGATTTTGTATCACTTCAGAAAAAAATCATGACTACATGCAGGAAAATTTATACGTTTAAAATGGTCATCTTCTGACCCCTATAACTTTATTTTTCTGTGTTCAGGGCGCTTTGAGGGCTCATTTTTTGCGCCGTGATCTGAAGTTATCGGTACCATTTTTGTTCTGATCAGACTTTTTGATCACTTTTTATTCACTTTTTTGTGGTATAAAAAGTGATAAATGCACTATTTTGGACTTTGGTATTTTTTTGCGCGTACGCCATTGAACGTGCGGTTTAAAAAGCAAAATATTTTTATAATTCGGACATTTCCGCACGTGACGATACCACATGTTTGTTATTTTTTACAGTTTTTTTTTTTATTCTTGGAAATGCCAGGTGATTCAAACTTTTATTAGGGGAAGGGATAATTGAAAGGGTTAATGATTTTTTTTACACTTTTCTTATGCAATATTATAGCTCCTATAGGGGGGGGGGGGCTGCTATCGCATTGCTTTAACTGATCTTTTACACTGATTGATCCATTCCTATGGGGATGCATCAGTGTTTTCGGCGATTGAATGCTGAAGCCTGGATCTCTGGCTTGAAGCGTTCAATCGTCGATCGGACTGCAGGAAGGTAGGTAAGAGACCTTCCTCCTTTGCTACAGCTGTTCGGGATGCCGCGATTATACCGCAGTGATCCCGAACAGCTCCCTGAGCTAACTTTTTACTTTCACTTTTAGCCGCGTGGCTCAGCTTTGAGCGTGCGGCTAAAGGGTTAATAGCACGCGGCACCGCAATAAGTGCGGCGCGCTATTAGAGGCGGGTCCCGGCTTCACTATGACCCCCAACCCACTGAGATCTGATGCGGGGTCAGTGTGACTCATATGACCGGGACCCATATGACAATACAAACCTAGTGATAAAGGACGGTTGTAGATCATAAATCCACGGTCACTAACTTTGGCAACCTGAATTCAATGGCGAGGCCCTTGGCTGCAACTTTAACCACGTTGCTTTTGGCTTCAGCAAATGTTGCCTTGATTTCCTCATCACTCCGGTCCTTCATACATATTTTTCGTAGATGCTTTGGTAGGGTCTTTTCTGTCTTATAAAAAATGGGGCAGGTCTACGGGTCCAGGGCCTTTGAAACATTTAGAGGTTCAGCTATTAAAAACATGTCCCCTATTCACAGGACGGGGCCTGACTCTCCCTGCTGAACCCTCCGTCCCCCACCTTCTGAGATGTCTGCCCATTCAGCCAATCGCCAACAGAGGCAGGATACTGTTGCAGCCGGTGATTGGCTTAGCAGGCTGCCGCTAGGTAGAGGCCAGAGCATTTCGCAGGGAGAATACGGCAAAGTTCTAGAGAGGGGATACGTTATAAATAGCTGGATAACCCCTTAAACACTGAAAATAATTTTAAAATTGACTGTTAGTAGTAACAAAATAATGTAAAATGCGAACAAAAAACTTTTTTGAATTTTAGTTTCACGATAAGTTACTTACACCTGTAATATGCAAAATCAAAAGTTAAATAAATCTTTCAAATAAGTCTGGTAGTCGTCAAGTAAAACATAATTTTTTTTTTTTTTTTCTCTGCTAAACTTCTGGTTGTTACTGACGGAACTCTGAATAGCAGAGTCTGATGGCAATGTGAATGGGGCCTTAGAGACGGCCTAAAAAAGCTTCTCAATGAAGAGATTTGTCAGGATGAAATGCCCAAGGAGAGGGGAGGATAGTGGTTGCTGTGCAGACAGTGAGTAGTAGAGGGAAGCAGTGGAGGTTGGGGTCCCTGTGGTATGAGGGGAGAAGCTGTGCAGAGCGGGCAGAGTGCCACCTGGTCCAAGTATTCCTGCAGCTCAGGTGGCATCAGAACACAGATGGGTAAACCAAAGAATTCTGACATTTTCGACAGAAATCTCAAAAGTTTTGATACCACATAAATTGTGTGTGTGTGTGTGTGTGTGTGCTGCGCAAAGTTGTGTGGGCAGTGTGTTTTTGCACATTGACTTCCGCCAAAATTATCATCTGATAGGTCCGAGCCAGAGGAGAATCAATTTTGATTTTTTTTTTAGACTTCCTCTCCATTCTATATAAGACTTTCATTTTTCCTTCTTCTGAACTTTGACTAAAAGACACTTAGTGATATATATATAATATATAATATATTATTCAAGATCCTGAAGAGACTTCTTATCTTTTCCTTAACATCTGTAGCAGAAGACCATTTAGGGGAACTTTCAACTGGCAAACTTTTTATTTTTTAGTAAGTCTGCTGATTATGTAAAGATTGCTTGCTTCCTCCTTCCTTTCATTGTTAAAATCTACTACACAAGTCCAACTGAATATCATGTATATAAGAAATACACTAAGACAGAGGCCAGTCCAGCTTCTGCTTTCAGTTCAGTTACAACCTCTGTGTTGTCTTTATTGGGTATCCACCGGCAGAAGACGACTCAACCATTGGGGTTGAACCTAAAATTATTTGGCGCTCGACTCACAGGGACCCACTGCCGAAATCAGAGTATCTCAGATATAGTGCGGGACCACTAGGGCTCGGGCTTCCGGAGACCACAGATTGAGATCAACTGGCCAGGTAAGAAAAGCTTTATTTTCTTATCTGTGCCCTCCTGAGATTGGTGGCTGTGGGTCCTGCACTTAGACTGGGTTTTAGAATAGCTAAGCTCCTGTGATAGTGGGTCTATTTGAATAGACAAAGAACCCGATTCCTTCTGTCGGTTGGATAAGTACACTGTTACTCCGCAGGGAGACATGGAATGAATGAGCCAAGAGAGGATGGTATGTGATTATGAGGGTATTGCCGAACTGTGAAAGCGCCTTATGGGGTCACAGATTATGCTTAAATCCCATATCACATGAACAATTATCTGGTTGCTAGCATGAGCCTGTAGTCCATAAGTCCAGGACAGGTTTTGTGTGATAAGCCTGTGTAGTCTGTGGGGGAATAGTGTGGAAAAAACACATCTAGACGGACACTGACCCTATAAGAGTGATGTGGATGACGGTGAAAAGGCCAGGTGAGCCTTTTAGCATATTAGTCGCCTAGGAGGAAGGCAACGAGGGAAAGACCCCCCCCCCCCTCCTGTTTTTATCTCTGAATTTCTGTGAGAGTGGCATTCATAGTTTGTTTCCCTTTGTTTTTCTTGTTTTTCTTGTGATTATTTAGTATTTTTATCATAGGAGAAACTACATCTAAGTGACCTTTTTTATTTGGGGTAATTTTGCCATAGTGCTGAAACCTTGTTGTCTTATTGGGTTAAAATTCTGTTGTGAAAGATTGAGAATTTCAGAATTACATTTTGGTTTGTGAGGGAGTCAACCTGTTGAGTCCATTCACTGACTTGTAGCAGCTTGGTAGTCTGGGCTTCTTTCCAATCCATTACACTCCTCTCTACACTAGCTAACTGTGCCCTTGAATCCAGCTTCATTGCTCTCTGGTGGAGAATGACTGACTGGATTCAGAGGGGTGGGGGGAGAGATGATGAGAGAGGGGCATCATTTAATTACAAACTCTGTGTATAATAATGATGAATGCCTGTATAGAGTTAATGTTACAGGAGACAGCAGGGTTCTCACATGATGGGGTATGTATTCTGCATGACACCAAGTAGTCAAAAGAGCAAACTCTCTACCTTTCTGCCCAGGGCAACAAGGTAATAAGTTAGCTGCACTAACTGGAGCTTAGACTTGGCTGGGGTAAAACCGCTAACAGACTTATCTGAAAGACTTTTCTCACCTCTTCAGGCAGACCAATAAAAGATGCAGAAGAGTTTGGAGCACTCATGAAGGGGCTGCTAATTAGTGTTGAGCGGCATAGGCCATATTCGAATTCGCGAATATTCGCGAATATATGGACGAATATTCGTCATATATTCGCATATTCGTTATATTCTCGTTTTATTTTCGCGTATGCGAAAATACGCGCATGCGAAAATTCGCATATGTGAAAATTCGTATATGCGAAAATTAGCATACGCTAATTTTCGCATATGCGAATTTTCGCGCGCCAGTCTCACACTGTAGTATTACAGCCTTCTTTACACCACACAAGCTGGAAGCAGAGAGGGGTGATCACTGATGTGTACTGTGAAGAAAAAAAAAAACGAATATTCGTAATTACGAATATATAGCGCTATATTCGCGAAATTCGCGAATTCGCGAATATGCGATATTCGCGAATAATATTCGAATTGCGAATATTCGCGAGCAACACTACTGCTAATGTCAGAGGAGGTGGGAATTGTCATAATTAGGGCCCATACTAAGACTGGTACTTGCCAAAATGAGTTGTCTGACACCACTACAGAGGCAGTCTCTGCACTGCCGGTAATATCTGCCAGAGACATGGAGGTAAGCGTGGGGAAAAAACCTCACACCAGGCAGATGTTGCTGTAAAAAGAATCTTGGAGCATGTTAAGGGACAGAGGAGAAGAGACGGCATATGGGGGACTTCTGCAAAAGCTCTGCCTGCCTAGAACTGTTTCCCAATGATGGTCCAAGTAATACATGGTAGGAACCATTTTGTCTAAAGGGGCCATGCTGCAAGTCAGACAAATCCTGGATTGCCCCTGGTATTTCCACTACCGTAGTAGTTTTTTTTTAAGCCTGTATGACCTGTTTTATACAATCCAGGGAGGACTGTACTAGCCCCCTGAAAGTATACCCAAAGCCACTCTGTCTGCTCTAAAGAGTCCAGGTAGATTACATAAGCTTGACCCCTTGTTCAGGCTATGTGTTTGTCTTGGTGTGTGAATTTTTTTTTAGGCTGACCTGAGGCCTACCCCATGGGAGGATGTATTACAGTTATAACATTAGTATGAGAATCTGTCCTCATATGTGCAGTTCTTGTGAAAGTATCTGAAACTAACATGTGGGCAAGTGTTGTCTTTCCTTCCAGACCGGACAGCGTTGAAGGAACTCGCACTTTACAGCCTGGAGACTACGTGTATGTAAAGAAACATACCAGGAAGTCCCTCTAGCCCTGATTTGAAGGACCATATCAAGTTCTCTTGACTACAGCAACATCAGTGAAGCTGCAAGGAAAAGCAAACTGGATTCATGCATCACACTGCAAGAGGGCGGTATCTGACCATGACAATACTTTGGTTTCTGTTTAACTGTCTAATATGTAAAATCACAACCTTACATGATGAGCTAGAAAAGCATCCAGAGAACAAATTCTTGAAACCCCACTTAATGTTGGCACAAAATATCACAGTGAAAGATTGCTGGATATGCACACATGCTCCTACATCTGCCCAGAGTATGCCTTATTTGGTTATCCCTGTACCACCACATGAGATGTTCCAGGGGAATTGCTTCAACACATTAGCAAGCGACAAGACACGGTACACAAATTGGAACACTTCAGTGGGGATTCCAATAGTGGGGTGGATTGGGCAACCCTGGTGGCAGGGAAACCTGAGCAGTTTTTGGAAAAGGACCACAGCAGATACTGAAATTTTAAGGGGGGCTCCTGGGTAGCACGTGAAATCACACAAATACTAGACCTGGGAAGACTACCCACCCAGGGGATAAGTCCGTTTTAGCAGATCATCTGTAAGTACTGATACATTTACGCCTAGCCAAATAGAGAGGTATTTACATGATAAAAACTGGCTAAATAATACACTTTTTCCTCAAGGTGCCGGAGAAGAGTGTGATAACATGACAGGACATGTAATAACCCAGATATAGGTTACTGTGTTACATTGGGACAGAAACCTGGATGGTACTACATGACTAACTCCTCAAGACTGATTGACATAGTTAATGAACTGATAAATCAACATTCCTCATATTGGGAACTCCCAAGAGACATATATTGGGTATGTGGAAGGGAGGGGCCTACAAGTGGTTGCCAGTAGGGGTTAATGGTACATGCACCCTAGCCAGACTCTCCCTCAACTTTTGTGATACCTAACAAAGACGTTGACATGAGAGCAGTCCCAAAACACATGCTATACCCAGAGAGCAGCTGACAACAAGGAAAGAGAAAACGCAAGACCACATGTAGTTCAAATGGGAACGGCCAATAAGCTATTCAGCACTCTTTGTATACCCCATGATGCAAATATGGGACAAATTAGTTGAGGCCACTGACTACCTTGACGACCAAATATATGACATTCTGGAAATCACTAACACTTGTGTCTGCACAACTAACCAGCACACAATAGTTCTTGATTACCTTACAGCTGCTCAAGGGGGAATGTGTCAGATTATAGGTCCCACTTGCTGTCACTACATAGACACTTCAGGTACCATCCAGATGCACCACCAACTTGAGAACGTACTAAAACTAAGGGAACAGTACGTTGAAGACAATGACAAAAATAAAGATAAATGGTGGGGAGATACTTTCTCCATAATGAACCCAGTCACCTGGTTGAAAGGTATTGGAGGATGGGTAGGAGGTGCCTTACACTTTATATTACAAGTCGCAGTAGTTATTCTTTTATCTTATTTAGATATTAAACTTTTGATAGTATTTACCGATTCTATATTTGCAGTGACTTATGCATACAGAGTATTGTTTACTTCAAAGGAATGGGTTAATATAAACATTGTATACTGTTTTCCCAGGATGTAGAAGGAATAATGATCAGCATTTGTTTCCAGGTTCTCATGTCTCCTCTCCATTTCTTTTTTTCTAGATTGACATCACACCTGAAAAACTCTTCCTGGTGAGGATGCCGGTCCATTACTCAGGGGACGGAGCCAATTTAAGAAGACTTGGTTCCCTCAGACAACTCGCGGTCTGGGATAGTACCTGAGGAAAGACCTGCTACCATACCTAACCTGGAGGACCCAGTTCTTTCAGATATGATGTCAAAGGAGGGAAAATGATAGGTCCAAGCCAGAGGAGAATCAATTTTGATTTTTTTAGACCATCTCCATTCTATATAAGACTTTCATTTTTACTTGTGTCCTTCTTCTGAACTTTGACTAAAGAGACACTTAGTGATTTATATATTCAAGATCCTGGAGAGGATGCTGAGCAAGAGACTTCTGCTACAGATGTTAAGGAAAAGATAAGAAGACAATTTAGGGGAACTTTCAACTGACAAACTAAATTTTTTTTTTTTTTTTTTTTTTTTTTTTTTATCAAGTCTGCTGATTATGTAAAGATTGCTTGCTTCCTCCTTCCTTTCATTGTTAAAATCTACTACGCAAGTCCAATTGAATATCATGTATATAAGCAATACACTGAGACAGAGGCCGTCCAGCTTCTGCTTTCAGTTCAGTTACAACCTCTGTGTTGTCTTTATTGGGAAGCACTATTGGGTATCCACCGGCAGAAGAAGACTCAACCATTGGGGTTGAACCTAACACATCTAATATATCTGAACTAATCTGAACTAATTTATGCAGGATAAGTCATCAACTGCCGAGCCGAGAAGTTTGTGACGAATCGAATTTACTGTAAGTTCCCTCATCTCTAATCAGTACCTCTTCATGACTGTGTAAATCTCATTTTTGTCTAGCACTTTTATTTTATTACACTCTTAATGTAGCTACCTGAATTTCTCTCAAAGGGAGGGGCGTGGCCTCACTTTGCAGGTCTCTGCCCGCTCCCTCAGTATGCTGTCTGTTCACATTTCCCCTAGCATTAGCACAACTAACTCTCGGCTTGTCCTCACTGACAGTAGCGGGACACAGAGCTGGAGGGAAAAAAATCCTCCCACCGTCAGCTTGAGCCCTGCGCTCACAGCTGTCAATCAAGGAAGTGTGTCCATGACATAGGTGATGACGCATGGACACAGCAGGACTAGTATGTGTCCAAGCAGGCGGGGGGGGGGGGCAGTTGTTTGACTAGAAAATTCTCAGTATTTCATACTGAAAAAGCCAATGAAGGCAATTGCAAAACCTATTGGTTATACATGCTTTACAATATATCAAAAGTTTTTGTATCTGACAGTGCCCATTTAAAAAAACATAAATAGGCTATTTGTTACCAGTTTTAATGTATTCACACATGGTAACATTTAATGTTTTTTCAAATACTTTGGAGTACTATGCTTTTTTCATTTGTTTTTGGGAATTTCTCTTTTTAAAGACTTCTAAACACTTTTTTTTTTTTTTTTTTTTTTTTAAATATGTTAAAGGGTACCTCTCATCAAAAAAACTTTTGATATATTATAGATTAAGGTATGCAGAATAACTTTACAATTGCATGTTATTAAAAAATATGCTTCTTTCTATTTCATTTTCCACTTAGAAGAAATGACCACTAGGGGTCTCCCTACCAGTCCTGGCAGCAAGCATTTCAGACTCATGCTGGAGTCCTAAACACTACGAGCTGCCAGTCTGCTTTGTTCACGGAGAACACTCAGAGCTGCCAGCCTGCTTTGTTCACAGCCTGTTTGGCTGTGAACAAAGCAGGCTGGCAGCTGTGAATGTTTAGGACTCCAGCATGAGTCAGAAATGCTTGCTGACAGGACTGATAATGAAAAATATGCTTCTTTCTATTGTATTTTTCACGAACATGCTATTGGATAGTTATTCAACATTCATCTAAAATATATCAAAAGTTTAGATGAGAGGTACCCTTTAAACACCTATTTGTCTCTAAAGTTATGGAAATCTTTGTGTCCAGATTGAAGCCAATCCTGCATTGTGGGATCCAGTTGCTGATGGCTTCAGTAATTGGAATGTAAAGGCTAAGATATGGACCCGGATCTGTCGCACCCTCTATCAGAATGGGATGAATTATCCGAAAAGTTAGACTCAGATTTGTAAGTTTGTGAGGTTTTGTGTATGTTGGTTCAATGTTTTATCTTTATGTGCATTTTGTAATTGTTTTCAATTATGTTCTGTAGAATTTTTTGTCTCCTTGTATATAAACTTAGTTTGCTTATGTTTTCTTGTATGTCCTTTTTTTTTTTTTTTTTTCTTTGCCCCTATGGAGATGTGAAATGTCGCTGGCGCTCGGTAAGGGACCAGTTTCGGAAGCAACAAAATTATGCTGAGAAGTGGTTCCTCTCCATCAAAAAGGAGTTGCCTACTCTGACCAATTGCAGTTCCTTTAATACCAGCAGTGTTGTGTGAGTAAGTGTTTGTTTTTATTTATTTTTTGCTCAGATTTACCATGACTCGTTTGTTAAAATTTTTGAATTTTTGAATTATTTTGGATAAGGCTTTTTACACCCTGAAAACACACCTTGCCCATTAATTGAATTGAGTGCTTCACCTTGCATTCATGCCCCCGGACCTAGATATGAACATAGTGGTTGTGTGACTGTAAAAAATTAAGTTTGCTTAAACACTACACTTACGTGTTGGTTTTTGTCATTGTAGGGGTCTCACCCACATTCATACATGTTACCCTCTGTCCTTTATGGGTAAACCTGTCTAAGTGGTACAAACTTTTATTTGAATTCTGATTTCATTAATGTGTCTGGTTTACATATGTTAATTATTTTGGAGTCACACAGTCTGTCCATTTTCCTTGTTGCTAAGTTTTGTCATTTTATTTAATGTTAGGTCATCTGGGAACATCCCACAGCCAAGCCAAGAGGGGAGCCAAGAGAGAAACTTGCAGAACACAACAGAATCTTCTGAAGACTTTGAAGCATCGACACAATTTGGTCCAGGAGAGCTTGGAAATCAAAGCAACCCCTCAACATCATGCCAGGAGATGTATGCCCCATCCAGTCAAACTAACACACAGCAAAGAGGGTCAAGGCGCCGGGTCATGTTGCCTCAGCCACAGATTACACTGTAGAATCTGAAACCTTAGCTTTTAATTCAACGGGTGGATGGGGAAGACCACTGGGATCATCTGGCATATTCGTTTGCAGCACATCTAAGAAATATGCCAGATAATCGACAATGGTGCTGTCTGCAATTTTTTCAGGTCATGGATTTATATGCGTCCTCTGAGGTACTTCCTGATCTTGAGATTTTGCAATATATCCATAACTTATGTCGCCGTAGAGGTACTGAAGCACCACATCAGCAGCCTTCAAATTTGACAAAGGAGTCTAGAAATCCTACAAATGTACAAACAAATGCCTGATTTTCATACAAATTCAAATCCAAGACCTCATGGGGCTTATGAAGGGACATGTGGCTCGTCCTGTCTTTTTTTTATTTTTATTTATTTTTTATAAACCTCTTAAATGAACTATTATCAAACTCAGAGATTCGTCAATGTCCAGTAAAAATGATAATGAGGCCACAATGTCTTCAATATGTAAATTGGCCAATTTAACTATGTTTGGTTATTTTTATTTGGGTATGCTTCCTTTTACCTTTACCCATGCTGACCCCTTGTTACAAGGCCCGATAAACAACAAGGCTGGTTAATTTTGGGCCAATGCTAGAAGTAGTTAGGGCTGGAAGCTGTGACAGTGCACTTACTTTTTAGATAATATTGCATAATCACCATTGTTGCCATGGGTAATGTGTGCCAAGTCAGGCAATGTTTTCTTTACACCTGGAAAAGGTGGTGTTCCATAAATTTTTGGCTGTGCGTTGAACCACAATGTAATATATAAGCTCTGATTTTATGATTTGAGGTTGGTCCCTTGTTTAGAGAATATATCTTAAATCCCAATTATGTTGAAAGCTACAAATTTGTAAAGGTCATGGCCATTAGTTTTTTGTTTATCCAAAAACTAGCTTTTGCCCACAGCTTCGATCGCGTTAAATTTGCGTTAACATAGATTTACTTTTTACGATCCTATAGTAATGAGGCCGCTCTGGGTAAAGTCTACGGTCATCCAAACAACCCGAAACATTACATCTGCTGTTTCATGGAATTGAAGATAAACCTCCTTTGAGGACTCTTACAGAGTCTGTGCGCAGGTGAACCCGCCTTCTCGTGCTGCTTATATACAGCCAACAGTCCTCATGTCCCGTCCTATGTTTACCAGGTATTGAAATATCTCCAGCTGTACGGAAGTTATGTGGGAACATTTTCCCAATGATTTGCATGGGACTTTAACCCTTAACTACTCCCATTTGCGAGGTCAGGATTTTTGTTAAAATATAGGATAGTTCATTTAAAGTGGACATATAAGGAACATGTGACCAAATATTATCGAAATATCTCCAGCCGTTTGGAAGTTATGCGGTAACATATTTCCCATAGACTTGTACGGGACTTTAAAAAAAAAAAAAAACCTTTTTCACCCCCTTAAGGGTGGAATTTCGGAAAATCCTTTCTTATTCCTTGTCTGTCTTAAAAACGCCTGTGCAAAAATTCAGGTTTCTAGGTCCCAAGGGTTTAGGCTGGGCGTTGATGAGTCGGTGAGTCAGGTCTTCTCTTTTTATATAGAAGATTAACATATTTTGAGGTGTTTGAATGAGCAATTAGGGACATGGTCAAACAAACATTACTTGTGTGAAGAAACACACTGTCATGTGGCTTCAGAGACCCTAGCTTCCTTTAAAAAAAAAAACGATCGGCGTATAACACGCACTTTTAAAACTTAAATTCAAGGCAAAAAGTCTGCCTGCGTGTTATACGCCGATTAATTCAGTGGCAAAAATTTAAGTGGCCGCAGCAGAGTCTGCTTTATAAAGATTAGCAGCCTGGCCGCGGCCACTTTAAATCAGTGACCAGCGCGCGGCTCCCGATTTAAATTTTTTTTTCTCCCTCCCCCCCCCCCCCTGCTTTTTATATATTTTTTCATCTTCCTTACCCAGCCGCGCTCGGCAGGCCACTCATTCAATGCTGCTGCCGCTGTGACTATTCTAATGGCTGTGGTTGCTACGGCCACACTGACCAACCAGCGGCGGCTGCAGCGAATGAGTGACTTCCCTGATGCTGTACAGCCGGCAGAGGACGTCACTCATCCTGCTTCACTGCCCGCAAGAACAGACACCGGACCTGGCCTGCCGAGCATGGATAGGTAAGGAAGATGGGAGAAAAAAAAATCAAAAACTGGGGGAAAGGGAATGAGAGGGTAAGGGGGGGGGGGGGGATGGGTGTAAACGTGGCACAGGGGCTGATAAAAGGGAGGAATGATGTGGCACTGGAAGGGGGGACCAAACTGAAGTTCAGCAAAATAAGTTAGCGGGATGATATGGCATTTAGTCTTGTCATTTAGCTTTATATGTTTTTTTTACTTAAATGTCTCTATTAAAATGGGGGTGCGTGTTATATGCCAGTGCGTGTTATATGCAAGTGTGTTATACGCCGATAAATACAGTAAAAAATTATTTGTCAAAACTTAAACGTTGTGCGCAATATATGTGCTAAAATGTTTACCCATGTTTAGTTTATTTAAAAATAAAGATTTTCCTTTTGAAAGTACCTTTTTGTCTTGAGAAAAAAATGTGTTTAAAGTGCATTTTGTGACAAAATAAAATTACAAAAGGCGTAACATATGCATACGTTACATTATGTTGGCCGGGTCCATTTCCACCTTAAGAACACCACAAAACTCTCCTAGGGGTCTCTGGGCCGACTTAATATACTACCAACCTGCTGGTGACTAAATCCCCTCAGGGAAAAACCTGACTAAAGAACCCCTTCAAAATAAGTTTAAAATTTAACTTTTATTTGTACCATTTAAAATGTGTGCTTTTGCTTTTTAGCCACTAGATGGCAGTGGTGCTTTAAAATTTCTCTGCACTGTGCACAAAAAGGGTTTTATAGTGTCTGCACCCAGACTACTGTATTTGTTAGATATACTGTATTTGCCTCCGATGCTTTACTGCAGCTCGGCACAGGGGCAGTCTAACCACGTGAACCTATTGCACAGTGAGATATTAAAACAGAACACCTCCCTCTTTTACGTTTTGCCATATTAAAATGGCTCAAAAAATTAGCCTCAAAGAGGGAGGTGTTATGTTTTAATCTCACTGTGCAGTAGGTTCACGTGGTTAGACTGCCCCTGTGCCGAGCTGCAGTAAAGCATCAGAGGCAATTATATATAACAAATACAGTAGTGTGGATGCAGACACTATAAAATTTCGCTGCACTGTGCACAAAAAGGGTTTTAAAGCACCACTGCCATCTAGTGGCTAAAAAGCAAAAGCACACATTTTAAATGGTACAAATAAAAGTTACATTTTAACCTTATTTTGTTGGGGTTCTTTAGTCAGGGTTTTCCCTGAGGGGATTTAGGGGGAGATTTATCAAAACCTGTGCAAAGGAAAAGTTGCCCGGTTGCCCATAGTAACCAATCAGATTGCTGCTTTCATTTTGCACAGGCCCTTTTAAAAAATGAAAGAAGCAATCTGATTGGTTGCTATGGGCAACTGGGCAACTTTTCCTTTGCACAGGTTTTGATAAATCTCCCCCTTAGTCCCCAGCAAGTTGGTAGTACATTTTCACCTTAAGGACCCAGCCAACTTTTGCTCTGCTGTCACTTTAAGCGTTAACTCTGGGATGTTTTTACTTTTTATTCAGATTTTTTTTTTTTTTTTTTTTTTTACAAATTCCACTTTTAGTGGTAAAATTGTCAATACTTGCATAATTTCTTGGTGAAAAATTCTAAAATTTTATGAAAAATTTGAAAATTAAGCATTTTTAAACTTTGAAACCCTCTGCTTATAAGGAAAATGGACATCCCAAATAAAGTCTTCCAAAAGTAAAAACACATCAACTTTATGATGCAAATATAAAGTAGACATTGTATATGTGAATCAATATATACATCAGAGGGCTTCAAAGTTCAGCAGCAATTTTCCAATTTTTCCCTATCTTCAAAATCTGAATTTTTCAGGGACCAGTTCAGTTTTGAAGTGGATTTGAGGGGCCTTTCATATTATAAATACCCCATAAATGACCCCTTTCTACTTTTGTTCTTGTAGACCCAGTTTTTGAATTTTAACAAGGGGTAAAAGGAGAGAAATTGCCCTAACATATGTAACCCAATTTATCTCAAGAATCTCATGTGGATGTCAAGTGTTCTGTGGGTGCACTAGAGGGCTCAGAAGGGAAGGAGCAATGGTATTTTCGAGTGAGTTTTTCAGAAATGGTTTTTGGGCGACACATCACATTTAGGAAGCCCCTATAGTGCCAGAGCAGTATGTAACGGAAAAAAGCGGAGGTGGCGCTGGGTGCGGTGTAGGTCTCTAGCCGTTGTAGGTAGGTACCCGGCTGGAGGGTAGCGTATTCCTTGCCAGTGATGGTAGCTTGGTATGCAGGCCTGCAGCGTGTGGACGGAGCCCAGGGGTGGGTCCGTATGGAGAATGCAGAAATGTAGGAAAAAGCTGTGGTGACACTCCCAAGGAAGTAACCTAAAGTTGTCGTGGGTATTGGTATAAAGTAAATTTTATACCAATACCCACGACATCGGGTTACTTCCTTGGGAGCGCCACTGCAGCTTTTTCGTACATTTCTGCCTATAGTGCCAGAACAGCAAAATAATGGCATCCTATTTTGGAAATTACACCCCTCAGGGAACATAAGAGGTCCAGTGAGCCTTAACACCCCACAGGTGTTTGACAACTTTTCATTAAAGTTGTCACTGACTGACAGTGTAAACATAAAAAAAAAAAAGTTTAAAATTTTTTTTTTACACTAACAAACATGCTGGTGTAGACCCCAACTTTTCCTTTTCATAAGAGGTAAAAGGAGAAAAAGCCCCCAAAATGTAACCATTTCTCCCGAGTACGGAAATACCCCATATGTGGAGCCCTGTTGTAGTTTAAGGAAACAGTTTAGGGCCAAAGTGAGAGCACATGCGCATTTGAGGACTAAATTAGGGATTGCATAGGAGTATTCTGTCAGTGATTCCAAAACAGGGTGCCTGTTTTGCAACAGCTAGAGGCTGTTTTGGAAACACTGCTGTACGATAAGTTTTTAATTTTCATTGGGGGGGGGGGGTGGGGGGAGGAGGAGGAGAGAAAGAGAACAGTGTAAGGGGTTGTATATGTATTGTATTTTGCCCTTTGTGTTAATGTAGTGTTTTGGGGTACATTCACACTGGCGGGGGTTTACAGTGAGTTTCCCGCTAGTAGTTTGAGCTGCAGCAAATTTTCCACCGCAGTGCAAACTTGAAGCAGGAAACTCGCTGTAAACCCGCCCGTGTGGATGTACCCTGTACATTAACATAGGGGACAAACCTCCAGCTGTTGCAAAACTACAACTCCCAACATGCACTGACCGTGCATGCTGGGAGTTGTACTTTTGCAACCACTGAGGCACATTGGTTGGAAAATACTGAGTTAGATAACAGAACTTAACTGAAGGTTTTCCAGTGTGCCTCCAGTTGTTGCAAAACTGCAACTCCCAGCATGTACTGATCACCAAAGGGCATGCTGGGAGATGTAGTTGCCTACCTCAAGCTGTTGCATGGCGAGAAAGTAGTTTGCTGTTTGCATGCTGGGAGTTGTAGTTTTGCAAGATTTAGAGGGCCATGTTTTAGAAATCACCAGTGATCTCCAAACTGTGGCCTTCCAGATGTTGCTAAACTGCTGTCTGGGCATGCTGGGAGTTGTAGTTTTGCAAAATCTAGAGGGCTACAGTTTAGAGATCACTGCACATTGATCTCCAAACTGTAGCCCTCTAGATCTTGCAAAACTACAAATCAAACAGCTGTCTGGGCATGCTGAGTTGTAGTATTTGAACATCTGGAGGGTTACAGTTTAGAGACCACTATACAGTAGTCTAAACTGTAGCCCTCCAGATGTTGCTAGGCAACTTGCCTGCGTCCATAGTCTGCAGCACACCAGGGAGCCAGCCGCATGTCTCTGGCACCATAGGTCCACTTAACATTGGTGGCAGTCACTGGTTCCCCCATTCTGCATGCATTACTGTGGGTGGGCAGAATGGGGGAACCAAACTTTAACCCCCCCCCCAATCTACTATTGACTGACCTCACTCCTATCCATTCAGGGGGATTGTGGGTGTCTTGGACACTCCCAATTCCCCTTATTTTCCGGTTAACTGGAGACCTGGAATTGATGGTGTGGGGTGTGTTTGTACAGGATGCCTGCTGATATCAGCAGTCATCCTGGTCTGGTTTCTGCTTGGCAGGGACTGAAATTCCTACAGGTGTACAGGTTAGCCCCTGGGTCCTTAAGCACCAGGGAAATATCCAAGCACCCTGGGTTCTTAAGGGGTGTAAACACATTAAGAAAATAATATAAATTACAAATGGCAAACATAAAATTGGGACACAGTTTAAAAAAAAATACAATGAAACTTAGGTATAGCAAACTTTGCTAAATTACCCTGGTAGAAAAATGTTAACATTGCCATAAAAACACACATATAATATAAAATTTTATAATATAATAATAAATTAATTACAAACAGACAACACAAATTCATGAAGAAATATATGGATATAAAAGGTATGGTAAACACATTAAACAGTGGTAGGGGATATATACATGTGGGTGGGCAATTGAGGCCACTGCATGTCTCTTGTTGCAAAGATTGAGGAGTGCAACTCTCATCTTTTGTGGTAACAAAATGTCTTCAGGGGCCTCTCATTGGGCCATAGACCCTGTGGAAGGATGCTAATCACCAGCACAGGAAAATTGCCAGGGCATGGCACCATTGGCAGACATGAAGTAGTCAGCAAAGAAGTCCCCGAACAGGGCCATCATCACTCAGATGATTGTAAAATTTAGAGCACAACAGGATACCTTAGATTCTGCCGTCGGATTTAAGGTCCGACTGTAGTTGTGAAGAACACAACAGGCCTTGATTACTGCATCAACTGTAGAGGTTTCCAGCTGGAATGCCGTGTTCAAGAGACTCCATTGATTCACTATGATGCCAAAGTTGCACTCCACAAGTCTTTGTGCCCTGCTCAGCTGATAGCTAAAAATCCTCCTCCTGGCATCAAGGCCTCTTCATGGGTTTGTGCGCAGCAGGTTTGGGTGCAACTGCAAAGTCTCATCCGATACCATTACGAAGGGTACTGGAAGTGTGGACCTAGGAAGAGGTTTGGGGGCTGGGAGTGTCATGCACGCTCTGAGAATTTGCCTACCAATTTGTGATGTTTGCAACACCCGAGAATCCCCTGTACTGCCATAGCTACCACAGTCGAAGGCAATGAATCTGGGGTGTGCATCAGCCACTGCCATTAGGACCACAGAAAAAAAAATGATAAAAGTGATCCTGTGTGGTGGCTGCTGCACTTGCTTGCTGTCACATACTTGCTATCGGTGGCACCTATGCAGTTGGGGAAATTGGCAACAGTCTGAAAGCCTACAGCCAAGTCTCCTCGGTTGGGCAAGGCATCACCATGGGCTACAACTTCTGCCAGATAACATGGCATGTACATTTCACAATTCCAGAGATGATAGACTCGGAATTGGAAATATAGGGATGCAAAACTCTCTCGAGTGACAAACCTACAAGACAAAAGAAAAAAAAAATTAGTAAGGTGACAATTTCAAAACACATAAGGCACAAAAATAATGTTTCATGTTTTTTGTGCATGTTTTTACTTATTTCCTTACTTGATTTTAGAAATAAACACTAAAAAACATTATCATCTAAGTTTATGTAATCCAAAGAAGAAAATAATAGCAAGACAATGTTTGTGAAAAAGATAAACCCCTAAAAAGGGTGGCATAAATGAGGTAAAAATTTCAAAATCAGATCTGTGGTCGCAAGATATATTTGAAATTTATAACAAATCAAGATTTAGTACTGATGGGAAAGCACAATTTAGAAACAAAAATATATGCAAAAAAAACCCATAATGCATGTGTGTCAAACACCAGTTGCAACATCAATCTTTAATCATGGTGCCCAAAAAAGGACACACAAAGAGGATGCATAGTCTAACAGCCACCATCCATGTCTTCCAATAGGCGTCTTCCACATGAGGCGTATTATTTTTCGGCGCTCAAAGCGTGATTTGCAATTTGCAATGTAGGACAGAAGCAATTGATGATGACAAAAATAAATAAAAAAAACATCATATGGTGTTAAAAATGCATATCACATCACAAAAGCAAAAATTTAATAAAATAAAAGATAAAAATAAAATTACCTCAAGGTGATGGATGAGCAGCCTTTCCTCCGCAGGGATGGCACTACGCATAATGGTATCCTCATATGTTAGCTCGGGACGAACAAGGTCTATCAAATTATCAAAAGCAAAAGTGGTCAAAGCCCCCAAAAATTGAAAATTTATGAGGGTACCTAAGGGTACAATAACAAAAAGGACAATAAGAAATTGGGACAAAATTACAACAATTCGAAACAATAAAAAATATAAAAAAATTACCTCCTCAAATCAGCATACAAATTCTAAAAACATCCCTTACTATAATGGGGTAGTATCAAGGGGTGAACCCACAATCTTTTTCTCCGAGCCACCTAAAAACAATAATAGGATAACCAAAAACGTTTAAACACACACACATAAAAATATACATATATGTCAAATTATAACAGGAAAAGACAGAACTGTAAGGAACTATGCCATTGAATAAGCCTAAGAGCCAATTTTAAAAGTAAGCGTAAATATGGCCTGCCTATCCGAATATGGACAACAGATGGGGCAGCCACAGCAGGTGGCATGGTGATGCAACAAACAAGCTTGTGGTGTATGAATTAAGCAAGCGCAGCTGACATAGGACCATTTTTCCCCAAGAGTTTCAACACTTTATTTAAAAAAGGGGAAAAGCCAATATTCAGGGAAAGAAATTCAGATGAAAAATCTGCAGTGGAAAATTCGCAGCACATAGAAATGGTATGAAAATACGCAGAAACAGGTCAGCAACATAACAACAGATTTCAGGCTCAATCCATAGTGGAAAATCTGCTGCAAAATCCGCTTGTGTGAACGTACCCTAAGATAGTAAAAATAATAAAAAAATTAAAAAGGATGGTGGGAGCTACTCTTTAAGGTTTGTGGCCTGCTTCCAGCACCTTTGGGGAAAGGGGGTGGTTGGACTCAAGTAGATTCTACTGGATCATTCAGGCACAAATTACATCTTGGTCGGGCTTGCCTATTTGAATATCTAACTGATGTTTTTAAATAGATAACCCCTAGATGACATCGGCCCAATTATAAGCACTTGCTGTCTAAGACTTGTACGCCCTGGAGCATTAAATGACTATAAAGTGTGTCGCGGAGCTGAGCTCGCTTCATAGTGGTGAGTGTTGGCTGCTGCCCATGATTAACACTCTCAATGCACATCACAGCATCTAAAGCACAAAATCCCACATGATGGTTGGATCAGTGGGGCATATCAGACCCCCACAGCGTAATCGCAGGTGTCTGATGAGCTAAAATGGCGGCGTAGATTCCCCTTACCTGCCACCAGATAGCCAATCCAATGATGTAGTCTGGCTTAGCCAGACAGAGATGAGCGAAGTTACAGTGATTCAATTCGTCACAAACTTCTTGGCTCCGCAGTTGCTGGCTTTAGCTTGCATATATTAGTTCAGCTTTCAGGTGCTTTGGTGGGCTGGAAAAGGTGGATACAGTCCTAGGAGAGAGTCACCAGCCCAAAGGAGCACCATTAAGCTGAACTAATTTATGCAGGCTAGAGTCAGGAACTGCCGAGCCGAGAAGTTCGTGATGAATCAAATCACTGTAACTTCGCTCATCTCTACAGACAGTATTAGTGGAGCGCTGATTGCACTGTATTATGCTATGCAGTAAGCACAGTATCATACAGTGAATGCAATCTAATGTTTGCATGTAAAAGTCTCCTATGGAGAATTAAAAAGTGTAAAATAAAAATAAAAATTTGAATAATTTAACCCCTTAAGGACTCAGGGTTTTTCCGTTTTTGCACTTTCGTTTTTTCCTCCTTACCTTTTAAAAATCATAACCCTTTCAATTTTCCACATAAAAATCCATATTATGGCTTATTTTTTGCGTCGCCAATTCTACTTTGCATTGACATTAGTCATTTTACCCAAAAATGCACGGCAAAATGGAAAACAAAATCATTGTGCGACAAAATCGAAAAAAAAACGCCATTTTGTAACTTTTGGGGGCTTCCGTTTCTACTCAGTGCATAATTCGGTAAAAATTACACCTTATCATTATTCTGTAGGTCCATACGGTTAAAATGATACCCTACTTATGTAGGTTTGATTTTGTCGCACTTCTGGAAAAAATCATAACTACATGCAGGAAAATTTATACGTTTAAAAATGTCATCTTCTGACCCCTATAACTTTTTTATTTTTCCACATACAGGGCGGTATGAGGACTCATTTTTTGCGCCGTGATCTGAAGTTTTTATCGGTATGATTTTTGTTTTGATCGGACTTTTTGATCACTTTTTATTCATTTTTTTAATGGTATAAAAAGTGACCAAAATGCGCTTTTTTGGACTTTGGAATTTTTTTGCGCATACGCCATTGACCGTGCGGTTTAATTAATGATATATTTTTATAGTTCGGACATTTACGCACACGGCGATACCACATATGTTTATTTATTTATTTTTTTACACTGTTTTATTTTTTTTATGGGAAAAGGGGGGCGATTCAAACTTTTATTAGGGAAGGGGTTAAATGACCTTTATTAACACTTTTTAAAAAAAAATTTTTTTGCAGTGTTATAGGTCCCATAGGGACCTATAACACTGCACACGCTGATCTCCTATGCTGATCACTGGCGTGTATTAACACGCCTGTGATCAGCATTATCGGCGCTTGACTGCTCCTGCCTGGATCTCAGGCACGGAGCAGTCACTTGTCGATCGGACACCGAGGAGGCAGGTAAGGGCCCTCCCGGTGTCCGATCAGCTGTTCGGGATGCCGCGATTTCACCGCGGCGGTCCCGAACAGCCCGAGTGAGCAGCCGGGATATTTTCAGTTTCACTTTAGAAGCGGCGGTCAGCTTTGACCGCCGCTTCTAAAGGGTTAATACCGCACATCGCCGCGATCGGCGATGTGTGGTATTAGCCGCGGGTCCCGGCCGTTGATCAGCGCCGGAACCGAAGCGATATGATGCAGGATCGCGGCGCGATCCCGCTTCATATCGCGGGAGCCGGCGCAGGACGTAAATATACGTCCTGCGTCGTTAAGGGGTTAAGGACCCAGCCAATTTTCACTGTAGGACCCAGCCATTTTTTTGCACATCTGACCACTTTCACTTTAAGCATTAATAACTCTGGGATGCTTTTACCTGTCATTCTGATTCTGAGAGTTTGCATCATAAAGTTGACATGTTTTTACTTTTGGAAGACATCAGAGGGCTTCAAAGTATAGCAGCAATTTTCTAATTTTTCACAAAATTTTCAAAATCGAAAATTTTCAGAGACCAGTTCGGTTTTGAAGTGGAATTGAAGAGCCTTCATATTAAAAATACCCCACAAATGACCCCATTGTAAAAACTGTACCCCTCAAAGTATTCAAAATGACATTCAAAAGTTTTTTTTAACCCTTTAGGTGTTTCACAGGAATAGCAGCAAATTGAAGGAGAAAATTCAAAATCTTCATTTTTTACACTCGCATGTTCTTGTAGACCCAGTTCTTGAATTTTTACAAGGGGTAAAAGAGAAATCTTCCTCAAATGTGTAACCCAATTTCTCTTGAGTAAGAAAATACCTCATATGTGTATGTCAAGTGTTCGGCGGGCGCAGTAGAAGGCTCAGAGGGGAAGGAGCGACAGTGGGATTTTGGAGAGTGAGTTTTTCTGAAATTGTTTTTGGGGGGCATGTCACATTTAGGAAGCCCCTATGATGGCAGAACAGCAGAAAAAAACACATGGCATACTATTTTGGAAACTGCACCCCTCAAGCCACATAACAAGGGGTCCAGTGAGCCTTAACACCCCACAGGTGTTTGACGACTTTTCGTTAAAGTTGGATGTGTAAATTATTTTTTATTTTTTTCACTAAAATGCTAGTTTTCCCTCAAATTTAAAATGTTTACAAGGGAAAATAGGACAAAATGCCCCCCAAAATTTGTAACCCCATCTCTTCTGAGTATGGGAATACCTTATGTAAGGACGTAAAATGCTCTGCGGGCAAACTACAATGCTCAGAAGAGGAGGAGTCACATTTGGCTTTTGAAAAGCAAATTTTGCTGAAATTTTGCACTATGGGGGCTTTGTAAACACACGTGGCCTTCAATTCCGGACAAATTTTCTCTTCATAATCCTAATGGCGCTCCTTCTTTTCTGAGCAGTGTAGTTCGCCCGCAGAGCACTTTACATCCACATATGGGGTATGTTCTTACTCAGGTGAAATGGGGTTACAAATTTTGGGGGGCTTTTTTCCTATTTTCCCTTGTGAAAATGAAAAATTTAGGGTTACACCAGCATTTTAGTGAATTTTAGTTTTTTCATTTTCCCATCCAACTTTAATGAATTCATCAAACACCTGTGGGGTGTTAAGGCTCACTATACCCCTTGTTATGTCAGAACTACTGTAAAATCAGCCACTCCTGTGTAAATCACCAATTTAGGCCTCAAATGTACATACTGCACTCTCACTCCTGAGCCTTGTTGTGCGCCCGCAGAGCATTTTACGTCCACATATGGGGTATTTCCGTATTCAGAAGAAATTGTGTTACAAATTTTGGGGGTCTTTTTTTGTTTTGACCACTTGTGAAAACAAAAAGTATGGGGAAACACTAGCATGTTAGTGTAAAAAAAAAAAATTTTACACTAACAGGCTGGTGTAGCCCCCAACTTTTCCTTTTCATAAGGGGTAAAAGGAGAAAAAGCCCCCCAAAAGTTGTAATGCAATTTCTCCCGAGTACAGAGATGCCCCATATGTGGCCCTAAACTGTTTCCTTGAAATACGACAGGGCTCTGAAGTGAGAGAGCGCCATGAGCATTTGAGGACTGAATCAGGGATTGCATAGGGGTGGACATTGGGAATCAATGGCATAGAATACCCCTAACAGGGTGTCTCCAGCTGTTGCTAAACTCCCAGCATGCCTGGACAGTCACTGTCTGTCTGGAAATGCTGGGAGTTGTTGTTTTGCAACAGCTGGAGGCTCTGTTTTGGAAACACTGTCATACAATACGTTTTTCATTTTTATTGGGGGGGGGGGACAGTGTAAGGGGGTGTATATGTAGTGTTTTACCCTTTATGTGTTAGTGTAGTGTTTTTAAGGTACATTCGCACTGGCGGGTTACTGTGAGTTTCCCGCTAGGAGTTTGCGCTGCAGCGAAAAATTTGCCGCAGCTCAAACTTCAAGCAGGAAACTTACTGTAAACCTGCCTGCCTGTGTAAATGTACCCTGTAAATTCACATGGGGGGGGGGGGGGGGGGGGTGGAAAACCTTCAGTTAGGTTCTGTTACCTAACTCAGTAATTTGCAACCAGTGTGTCTCCAGCTGTTGCAAAACTACAACTCCCAGCATGTACCGATCGCCGAAGGGCATGCTGGGAAATGTAGTTGTGTACCTCCAGCTGTTGCATAACTACAACTCCCAGCTTGCTGAGACAGCTGTTTCCTGTTTGGGCATGCTGGGTTTTGCAGTTTTGCAACATCTGGAGGTCTACAATTTAGAGACCAGTGCACAGTGATCTCCAAACTGTGGCCCTCCAGATGTTGCAAAACTACAAATCTCAGCATGCTCAGACAGCAAACTGCTGTGTGGGCATGCTAGGAGTTGTAGTTTTGCAAGATCTAGAGGGCTACAGTTTGGAGATCACTGTGCAGTGGTCTCTAAATTGTAGACCTCCAGCTGTTGCAAAACTACAACTCCCAGAATGCCTAAACAGCTGTCTGGGCATGCTGGTAGTTGTAGTTTTGCAACATCTGGAGGGCTACAGTATAGAGACCACTGTATAGTGGTCTCAGACTGTAGCCCTCCAGATGTTTCTAGGCAACTCACCGGCTTCAGTATGATCCAGGGAGCCAGCCGCACGACATCGCCGCCCACCGATCACCGTCGCCCGCAGCCTCCGCAGATCGGTAAGTGACCTTCGGCGCCAGTTCCTGTCGGTTTCCCTGTCCTGCCCCGCCTATTGTGGGTGGGCAGAACGGGGAAACCGAAAGTAACCCCCCGCCCCCGAACTGCTATTGGTCGTCGCGTCTATACAACCAATAGCAGGGATAGGAGGGGTGGCACCCCTTCCACCTCACCCCTATCCCTTCAGGGGGATCGTCTGTGTTTTTGACAACCGTGATCTCCCTTATATTCCGGGTCACCATAGACCGGTAAGACCCGGAATCGCGCAAATCGCAAGTATGAATTCACTTGCGATTTGCCGCGATCGACGACATGGGGGGTGGTCTGATGACCCCCCTCTGGGCATTTGCGCAGGCTGCCTGCTGATCGATATCAGCAGTCACCCCAGTTCGATCCCTGCCCGCTGCGCGGCAGGGACCGAAATTCCCACGCCCATACATGTACATCATGGTTCCTTAAGTACTAGGGTCCCATGACGTACCGGTACGACATGTGTCCTGAAGAGGTTAAAAGCCCCTCCCCTAAAAAAAAAACATTTCACATTTTACAATAATAAAAATATATAAAATAATAAACCTATTTGGCATTGCTGCATTTGTTTTTGTCCAAACTATTAAAATAAAACATTTATAATCCCGAACAGTGGAAACTTAAAACAAAATTTCAAATGCCAAAAATACTGATTTTCAGTCACATGTCCCAGATTTTTTTTTTTTTTAAATGATCAAAAAGTCCCATCATAACAAAAGTGGTACCAATAAAACTACAGATCATGGAACAACAAATGACCCTCATACATACCATATCTGGAAACTTAAAAGTGTCATAGGAGTCAGAATAAGGCAATTTTAGGCATACTCATTCTGTTTAAAAAACTTAGTTTTTTTTATTGTACTACTTGAAAAAAGGCAAAGTTTTTTTTTAAATCCTATGAATCGTGAGGACCTACAGAATAAAGAGAACATGCTTTTTACAGTAAACTGCAGTGTGTAAAAACCAGATTGTAATTTTGCAACAGCTGGAGGCACCCTGGTTGGAAAACACTTATTTATTCTTGGGCCAGGCTGGATACTGTTGGGTCCTATGTAGGGGCTTAACCCCTTGAAATTATCATTTACTTATTCAGAACTTATTGTTAACTGTAATTGTTAACTTATTGTTTTCTACAAAAAACAATGATTTTGCTCACCTTAGATTTAACGATTAATAAAAGTATAAAAGAAAAAAAATATTGATTTACTATGGAAACAGCGGAGGCAGATGAGTTCCGTCAGCACTGTTGCTCCCCTACTAGTTAGCTCGCACACTACTGTCACATGATCATTCTAACGGATCCTCCACAATTAATTTCATACTCTTGAGCCCCGCCCACTGCTGTCACATGGTCCCCCTTCCACCTCCATTTATCCTCCCCAACTGGTTAGTTCCGCACGCTTCTGTCACATGATCATCCTCAGGTCCTTCTCCACAAATTATAATTTTATTACAAGACAGGAGACTTCACATTATTGCATTTGCACTCTTTCTTTACTTAATAGTAGCAAACAAAAGGTTAACAGGATATAACAGAAAAACAAACTTGAAAAAAATTGCGCATCCAAGCATGACACAGGTAACCACCAATCGGATTGCACCATAGGTTATAAAAGGTGTGACATCTCAGGTAACTTCCTCTTTCTTTGCTACTACTCAGTGACATAAGTACTTTATATTGTGTTACATAATATTATTGTTTAATTTTCTGGTTTTAATATTATTTTTCCCGGTTTTATTATTATTTTTATATATAATTTATATTTTCCCTCTTTCCTTTATTTATTCCTTCATTCTTTCACATAACTGATTTATTTCTTCATTCTTTTCACATAACTGTGATTATCATTTCTTTCTTTTTCCTTATAATATTGTTTCCTTTGTCTTATTTTAAACTTCTACTATATACTTATATTTCTATTTATAGATTTATTTAAATTTCATATCTATTTTCCTTAATTATATTTACAGTATACAGTGGTCCCTCAACATACGATGGTAATTCATTCCAAGCGACCCATCGTTTGTCGAATCCATCGTATGTTGAGGGATTCGTGCTATGTAAAAAGTGCATTTAATACTCACCTGTCCCCGCCGCTCCGGACCGCGTCCTCACCACTCCCGATGCTGTCCCGCTGCTCCGGAGTCTTCTTCGGGATCCTCTGGCTTCTTCCGCATCTTCTACAGGGTCCGGGCCTCACTTTCTGGTGACGTTATTATGCTGCTGCGCCGGCACGGCGTGCGTAGCAACGTAATAACGATGCCGGAAAGCGAGGCCCGGACAAGATGCAGAAGACGCCGGAGGATCGCGAAGTGGACCCGGAGCAGTGGGGATAGGTAAGCGAACCTCTCCGGGATGCTTAAACTGCTATGCAACAGCAGCTTAAGCATTTTGTGCTGTCGGATAGCAGTTAATGCGATGGCCCCGACATATAAAAGCATCGTATGTCGATGCTGACATCGACATGTGAGGGCCTCTGAGAGGCCATCGTATGTCGGGGGGTTACTGTATATATTTTTTCTTCTGAGTATATTTTACCAAGTCTGAAGACAATAGAGGGATTCTTAACCTCTTCAGGACACAGGGCGTATGGATACGCCCTGCATTCCGAGTCCTTAAGGACCGAGGGCGTATCCATACGCCCGTGGGAAATCCGGTCCCCACCAGGCTCCCTGGCACATCGCCCAGGGGGGTCCTGAGACCCCCCCATGTCGGCGATTGGAGAAAATCGCATGTCAATTCAGACATGCGATTTTCTCCAATTCCGGGCTGATCGGGTCTCTGGTGACCCGATCACCCGGAAAATAGGGCTGATCAGAGCTGTCAGCAACAGCCCCGATCAGCCTAAAGGATAGGAGTGAGGTCGCAAAGCTGCGATCTACTCCTATCCCCTGGCATTAGTCAGAACGGAGTTCTGACCAGTGGCAGCGCAGGACAGGCAACCCCCGTTCTGCCCGCCCCTGGATGTCGAGGGAGGCCGTACCTGCAGGAGAAGATGCCTGGGGACCTGGGATCTTCGCTGGAGCCTGCTGGATCCTGATCAGGTAGGGAATCGACAGTGAGGGGGGGGGGGGGGAATTGAAAGTGAAAGCAAATCGATCTTTACTGTGGCAACCACTAGGGGGGCCAAACTGCAACTCCCAGCATGCCCAGACAGCCAAAGGCTGTCTGGGCATGCTGGGAGTTGTAGTTTTGCAACATCTGGAGGGTCACAGTTTGGAGAACACGGTTACAGTGGTGCCCAAACAGTAGCCCTCCAGATGTTGCCAAACTACAACTCTCAGCATGCCTCGATTGCCCAGGCATGCTGGGAGTTGTAGTTCTGTAACATCTGTCCCTTCAGATTTAGCAATTTTCATGACATTTTTGAAAAGTGCTGCTCTACTTTGAAGCACTCTAATTTTTTCAAAAAGCAAAAGTATGTCCATTTTATGATGCCAACATAAAGTGGACATATTGTGTTTGTAAGGAAAATGGATATTCCAAATAAATTTTATTTTTCTTCACAATTAGAGAGCTTCAAATTTAGAAAAATGCAAAATTTTCAAAATTTTCATGAAATTTGGGGATTTTTCACCAAAAAAGGATGCAATTAACGCCAAAAATTTACCACCAAAATAAAGTAGAATATGTCACGAAAAAACTATCTCAGAATCAGAATATTCGGTAAAAGCGTTTTCGCGTTATTAATTCGTAAAGTGACGGTGGTCATAATTGTGAAAAAGGGCTCAGTCCTTAAGGTGAAAAAGGGCTGCGTCCTTAAGGGGTTAAAGAGTCCATATCTCAGGACCACCTCTAAACTCTAGTAGATTAATCTGTTTCTAAATCGGTCCAATGTACAGTACAATCTGCGGTTACTGTACTTCATGAGTCCATTACTAAATCAGTCACTATGGCATTGTCCCGTGCTAATCCTCAAGACGCTGGGACTCTACCCCCCTTTACCCCATCTGACCAATACTGGTCTCCTGAGGAATCCATTTCTAACCTTGCCAAGGGACTTAAAGGTCCAAGGAAAGCTAAAGTTAAAAAACACCATATTTCTGACGGCCCATACTCCTCTAAACCCATAAAACATCCCAAGGGAGTTCGCCAAGATTGTAACAAACCTCAGAAAATGGATAATAATCCTACTAGTGGTACTAATCCTCCACGTACATCACCCTCAGCCCGCGAGGAAGTCCAAACTATTAGGGCTCGGAAATCCACTTTTAGAGCGAAACCAGACTTTTATAGACTCCTCCGATTAATCCTTCTATTCGGAGATTGAAGATGTAGATGACATCTTCTATATCTCTGAGGAAAGTGGCGGTCACCATGATGACCCTTTTATCAGGAAGACATGATTGTCGGTGATTCAGGGGAACCCTTTTTTTGACCCCTCATTGATTTGTCACCCCCATTCTGGCGAATGGTTGCCAGATCCTAAGTATTAAGTATTTATCTCTATGGGTGAATAAGGCTTTAGACTGGGCTTTACGCAATAAATTAAAGGCTGAATGCCCTCGCCCTACACTCCCTCATAACTCCTCAGCTACACCTGAGCTTGACCCTCTACTTACAAAATTTCTATTCAAAACAGGTAAAAATCCTAAAAAAGGTGTCGGCAGGAGCTTCAAGGCTTGTCAAGACAAGCTTATGG